>NW_026585895.1:719424-780462 GCF_907164565.1 Psammomys obesus | reverse complement strand
TATGTTGTATGTTTATATGAGTGAGTATATACCATGCGTGTCTTTTTCCTTCTGGGACAACTCACTCAGGATGATCCTTTCCAGGTCCCACCATTTACCTGCAAATTTCATGATTTCCTTATTTTTCATTGCTGAGTAATACTCCATTGTATAGATGTACCACAGTTTCTGCATCCATTCTTCTGTTGAGGGGCATCTGGGCTGTTTCCAGCTTCTGGCTATTACAAATAAAGCTGCTACAAACATGGTTGAGCAAATGTCCTTTTTGTGTACTTGAGCCTCTTTTGGGTATATGCCTAGGAGTGGTATGGCTGGATCTTGAGGAAGCGCTAGCTATTCCAAGTTGTCTGAGAAAGCGCCAGATTGCTTTCCAGAGTGGTTGTACAAGTTTACATTCCCACCAGCAGTGGAGGAGGGTTCCCCTTTCTCCACAACCTCTCCAGCATGTGTTGTCCCTTGAGTTTTTCATCTTGGCCATTCTGATGGGTGTAAGGTGAAATCTCAGGGTTGTTTTGATTTGCATTTCCCTGATGGCTAATGAGGTTGAGCATTTCTTTAAGTGCTTCTCTGCCATTCGATGTTCCTCTACAGAGAATTCTCTCTTTAGCTCTGTTCCCCATTTTTTTAAGTGGATTACTTGGTTTGCTGCTTTTCAGCTTCTTTAGTTCCTTATATATACTGGATATGAGTCCTCTGTCAGATAAAGGGTTGGTGATGATTCTTTCCCAATCTGTAGGCAGTCGCTTTGTTTTGATGACGGTGTCCTTTGCTTTACAGAAGCTTTTCAATTTCATGAGGTCCCATTTATTGATTGTTGCTCTTAGAGCCTGTGCTGTTGGTGTTCTGTTCAGGAAGTTTTCTCCTGTACCAATGAGTTCTAGGGTATTCCCCACTTTTTTTTCTAGCCGATTTAATGTGTCTGGTTTTATGTTGAGGTCTTTGATCCACAGTCACCTTGGTACCTAAACCTCACAAAGACTCAACAAAGAAAGAGAATTTCAGGCCAATCTCCCTTATGAACATTGATGCAAAAATACTTAACAAAATACTTGCAAACCGAATCCAAGAACACATCAAAGATATTATCCACTATGACCAAGTAGGCTTCATCCCAGGTATGCAGGGGTGGTTTAATATACGGAAATCCATCAAGGTATTTCAATTTTTAAAAATGCTAATGTATTTTTATTTTTATTTGTGTGTGTGTTTGTGTGTATATGTGTGTGGATATATGCCTGTGTAGACAGAAGGGCATGACATTCCCTGAAGGTAGACTTACAGTCAGTTATGAGGCTTTTACATAGATGTTGAGAACTGAACTCAGGTCTCCTGGAAGAGCAGCAATGATACATTTATGTATTATATAATATTTAAGTCAGTTTAAGCATATCTATGTCCTCAAACATTTATCATTCTTTATAGTAAAAACATTCAAAATCCTTAAAATGTAAAAACATACACTATTTTTGTTGCCTCGAGCTGCTCTATCTACCGTGCAGTTCCAGGCTAGAATGTCTTCTTGTTTGCAGCCTGGAGTACAGTAGTCAGACTGATGCATCCTCTCTTCTTACCTTCTCTTTCCAGCCTCCAGGAACCACCTTCTACTTTCAACTTCTGTGAATTCATCTTTTGGATTGCAGATATGGGTGAGGTCAATTAGACAGACACAGGTGAGGTCAATCAGATATAGGTGAGGTCAGTCATGTTCTTTCCTGATAAGGCTGGAGAACTTTTCTGTACCTATTACTCCTGAGCATGGTGAGATTATGGATGCTTCATTTGCATTTTTGTTTCGCATTAGAATATGAATTGTGAGCGGGCAGGGGCCATGCCTTCTTTGCTTCTGCATGTCTCAAACTTGGTGTTAGGTAACTCTCAGTACTTGATTACTCTCAATACTTGATGTGTTAGTGGCTGGTGAAGATTCTTGCAAGGCCACAGAGGAGGACAATGCAGCCAGGCCTGAGGAGACCTGATAAGCCAGGGTCAGATAGAAGGCAAGGAGGACCTCCCATATCAGTGGACTTGGAGAGGGGCATGGGAGGAAATGAGGAAAGGAGGGTGAGTTTGGGAGGGAAGGAGAGAGGGAGCTACTGCTGGGATACAAAGTGAATAAACTGTAATTAATATAAAAAATAAAAATTTAATTAAAAAAGATCCTTAATACTCTTCCTCCTCTGACATAAAAGGGCCTGGGTGAAAGAATGCAAAAACTGGGACAAACCCTCAGGCCCCTTCTCATCCTTCTCTCTAGAGGAATGCCACATGTCTCTCCAGAATCCTCTCTGATTATTCAGTTCCTTTTATGGTTAGAAGCATCCTTCAGTTTGTCATTCCAGATGTGCTTTTTCCCCCTTCTGGAAAAGATATTTGTGCTTTCCTGCCATCTATATGAGATCTTTAGATCTGATCAAAATTGCAGAGTCTACAAAAATGAATTATGGGAAAAGGCTTAATAAATCCTTCAAGTGACTAGATAAAGACTCAAATACAATTATGTGCTTGGGAGAGTGGGGGTCGTGTGTGTGTGTGTGTGTGTGTGTGTGTGTGTGTGCGTGCATGTCTGTGTTCCCTCACATAGACATGTGAAGATTAGATGTTAGCATCAAGGTGTCTTCCTCAGTTGTTCCTATTTCATTTTTTAAGACACGGTCTCTCCCTGAACCTGAAGCTAACTGTGACAGCGAGATGGGCTTGGTGCTAGGCGTCCTAGGCTCGTCCCGTCTCTGCCTTCCAAGGCTAAGGTTACAGGTGTGCTTTCCATGCCTTGTTTTTTATATAGGTTCTGTGACTTTGAACTTAGGTTTTCATGCTTGTGCAGCAAAGAATTTATATAGAGCCCCCTCCCTAGCTCCTCAAATTTTATTTCCTAAGTGGCGCTGACTGTGAGTTTCCTGTCTCTGCAAGGGGATGTCCAACAATACACAGTAGGCTCTAAAGCCAGCTCTTTATTCCGAAGTTCCTTCACTGTTTTCTTTGGTGTTTGTTTGGTTGAGATAGGTTTTGCTTTGTTGTTTTTTTTTTTTCTGTGTAGTCTGGCTATCCTGGAGCTTTCTCTGTAGACCAGGGTAGCATCAAACTCAGAGATTCCCCTGCTTTGCCTCCTGGTGCTGGGGGGAAAGATTCTATCTTGTTCCTTTACTTTTTACTGTATAAGTACAGTGCTCTAAAATGCCAGCAGAATTGTTTTGGTAACTTGATGGGAATTGCATTGACCCTGTAGATTGCTCTCCGTAAGATGGCCATTTTTACTATGTTAATCCTATGGAGCCATGAGCATGGGAGATCTTTCCATCTTCTGATATCTTTTTCAATTTCTTTCTTCAGAGACCTGATGAGACTTGATAAACTATGGGCAGATGGAAGAGGAGAACTCCCCCTTTCAGTGGACTGGGGGAAAGGGATGGGGAGGGGAGATGGAGGGAGGGTGGCACTGGGAGGAGTTGAGAGAGGGGGCTTTAATCGGGATATATAATAAATAAATTATAAAAAAACTAAAAAAAAAAAAATAAAGTGCCAGCAGAAATTTTGCATGCAGGCTGTATAAAGGAACTACAGCCTTGTTTCACAGGGATGACTCAGAACAATCCAGGACCTTAAAATCATCCAGCTGGACATGAATGACTATTACTCTGACCTATTTCTGATTAGCCTTATGACTGCTGCTCTTTCTGTTTTAACAATGTCATTTAGCTATGGTAAATATTATTGACTATTTATTATCTAATTGTATCCTAATTAGGCTTCATCTCCCACTCTTCCATTTGGCAGAAAGTATGGATATTTCATAAAAGACTTTCTCCTCAAGTTTTGAACTTTTCTCTCTGCACTAGAGAAGGGAATTCTAAGGATCTATCAGCCCTATTTTTTAAATCATATATGACACTGCACAGTCACCATACCTCAGCATATTATTAGACACTTATGGAGAAAAAAGTTTCAGTATTTACTTAACAATGATGCCACACACACCAGATATTACAGGAAAGAGATTTAGTGGATGGAGGCAGAGAGATAGGGAAGAAATGGAAAAAGAGAGACGTGGCAGAAGGTCCCCCAGGAAAGAGAGCAAGGCAGAGAGAGCAAGAGAGTAGAGTTAGAGAGGGACAAAGTGGCAGTTTGGTCCTTCTATAGCTTGTGTGTGCACATCAGAACTGCATCTGCCACACACCTGGTGGGAGACACTTGGTGACATCATCAGTTACTAGGCAATCCAGAAGCAGGCTGCCTATATGCTAACATGAAGATTTCTCTAGTTCTTCCCTCAAAGTTCAGTCTATAACAGGAGCAAAATAATGACAACGCAGGCAGCACCTTAAGACTACACCAACGAATATAGTAAACCTGACTTGGATCCAAATTTGGAAAACTTCTCACTTGCTTGACATAATGAAGGAAGGAATATATCAAGGAAAAGACACTGAGTTGACTCATTAAGGGTGGAGAACTTCCTGATATGAATGGCCAAGTGAAAACACACAGGCAAGAAAAAGACGTGCAAAGGCATACATTAGTGAAAAGACAGAGCTTCCAGGAGGAATGAGAAGCAAATGCATTTCTCTTGATCACAGGATGAATTATAACATTTAGTGATAAAATGAGAATTATAATGTGAGCAATAGATTGCAAAAGGCTTTAAATGTCAAGTTCAAGTGATTAAATCCTAACATTCTTTGAGATTTTTTTCCTGTTGCTATAATTCTATTTGATAAGAGAGCTTTAGGGTGCCGGAAAGAATATTTCCGTAATAGATGAAGGCTGATAAATTGGGCAAGATTGTAGAGGGATTAGAGAACAATTAGGAGGTTTATGCAATGGTTAAAGGTGAGAGGCGATATGATTTGAAGAATGTTAAGAGGTGGTGAGAATGGAGAGGAAAGGTTAGGAGAGTTCCTAGCCTTTGCATTCCAAGCACAGATATTGTATAATCCTTTTCTCGAGGTAGCAAGAAATAATAGTTCCTGCAGAGGATGAAATTTATAAAACTACAGATGTGAAACATGCACTTTCCTCTATCCAGCCTTTATTGAGGCACATTTTAAAAAATGTGGAACACATCTTATGAACATCTACTTCTGTCTCATAGAATGGAAAGATAAAATATGTGGATAAGAATAGTCTTTAGACCATCTTAATTTTTAAAAGAATGGTGAATATATGAAAGAGCATCACAGGACATGACAGAGCATCCTGTAGTTTTCCGCTCTGGGAAAGGAATTTATTCTTCCAAACCTTCAGTGTCCTCTACTATCAAATGGTACAATTAGGGCTCAGTGGTTTTCAGCTTTTCTTACTGTTAGAATTTTGGCTTAAGTAGATTATTAGGGGAGTCTATGATAAAAACCAAATACATAGGAAATACAGTAATGTCACTGGCACAGATCTCCAGTCTTGCTCACCCTGTCTTGTCTTCAGAGAATCATGGGATGTAATCAGAAGTCCAGAGAAAATTGTGTGCTGTGAGACTATATCAGATGCCACTTTAAAGTTATTATCGTTATTAGAAGTCTTCAAAGAGAAGCCATACTCCAGGTTTCTTAGCACCACTGGCAGAAAGATGGCGAAGCTTCATTCCGTATGAGCTTGCTTGTCAGTGGATCCAGGAACTCATTTGTTCTCTTTGAGCCTCTCATTAGTGGTTTGCCCTTCTAAATGTTTTTCTTTCCCTATTTTGCATGATCGATTATTTTCTCATCATCAACATGTTCAAACAAGAATACATCTCATGTCCTTCCTTCAGAAAGAACTTGCTGAGAAGCTCTTTCTTTGTAATGTTCTCTTCCGAGGACCTGAGAGGGACTCCAGAAATATCCTCAAATAACCATGTGCTTTTGTAAATTTTGAAAGACACTTTGGTCATAAACCATGGTGATTACTTTCTCTTCTTTTTTTCCCACTTCTTCATTTGCCTTTTTTTCTTGTGTTACGTGACCTTTGAAAGAATTGTGCCTACATTCCTCAGCCACAAAATGAGAAAAAAAGTCCCTTCTACCTCTCAGTGTTGTTGTGAGAGGTATGTTCACATGGAAAATTTGCTTACCATGTGGTTTTATACACAGCAAATTCTTTCTATTTGATTTTTTACCACACCTATAAATAAAAACAATAGATCATTAGATATATTTATATGTGGTTGGACTACTGGAGACTGTGAGTAACTTACGTAACACAAAGAACATGAAAGCATGAAGCTCTCATTTTATTTCTCTGGAGCTGATGTAACTAAAGCCCAAGTGAATTTAATGGGTTGCCCACTTTTCCCAGCTGTGAAGGATTCAAGTTGGAACAGAATTCCAGTTCTTCTTGTGGAAAACGAAGTGTGTCTGAAGCACACTGTTGCTTGCCACTGTTTTACAGGTAAGAGGGTTCCTTGCAGTGGCCAGTAGCTTCCTTTCCATTTCTTTCTTTTTTATTTTATTTTATTATTTTTTTAATTTTATTTTTCTTTTTAGTTACATTTTGTTAGCTCTGTGTCCCAGCTGTATCCTGCCCCTTCATTACCTCCCCAACCCCACACTCCCTCCTTGGTCTCCTCCCTGCCCCTTTCCAAGTCCACTGATAGGAGAGGACCTCCTCCCCTTTCATCTGACCCTGTTTTATCCATTTCTTTCTTTAAGATATATTCATCGTGAAAATGATGGATCTATTTAGGAATTCTCATATATTTCTATATTATTCACACCTTTCTCCACCTCACTCACCCTTTCTCAGTTCCCTTCTGAGCCCCAAATGTTTAACCTATGTATGTTTGTGCATTTAAAAAAATGTGTCAGAGTCCACATATGAATGAAAACATGCAATTTTTTTCAAGACATGGTTTATTTTACTTATCAGCATGATCTCTACTTGGACTCATTTTTTCTGAAATGGCATATTTATGTCCTTCATAAGCCTAAATAGTACACCATATTTTCTTTAGCCACTCATTTTTGATTCCCAACTAGATTGAATATAGAAGATACTGTTTGGGAAATCACTACATCACATAATGATGTATAAGCATTTCTGTTATGTGCTACCCCCCCCCCCCCGTAACAAGGAAAAATGAAATTATTTTGAAATGGTTAGTATGTATTTGGGAATTCTCATGAATTTTATTTTGAGGTTACTGCATGGCTTTGGGTACAGAGTGCATAGCGGATGTCATATCCCAGTTCTTAGAAGCTAAATCCATATATCATTACTATACACAATGATAAACTCAAGAAGGTAGAACAAAACATTTATAAAACATAAAACCAAGCACTGCTTGCATTCATGAGTGAAGGTTTTTACAATTTTGAATGGTTCCAGCCCCTGCTGCTGTTACATAAACATCTATACCTCAGGAAGGGTTGATGCATTTGTTCATCCTAAAGATCAAGAGTTCAAACCATTCAAAAATAGAATCTTACAGACAAAGCAGCTTAAAACTCACATATGCCACAACTAGAGTCGAAGAGAAGAAAATGTTGCAACTCCTGTCCTAGACAAAAGACTGATTTCCTTAAACATAAAGGTAGCTGCCACAATTTAAGATCCACCTAGAGATACCACTCTTCATTTATCAACGAGAATGTCATTGCATTAGCAAAGACCTGGAAACAACTTACGTTTTCTTAAATAGAGGGCTGAGAACATGAACTTCTGTTCACTCTTATGAAGGTGTGGCTAATGGCAGAAGGAGGTACCTTGTAGATATCCCATCTTGTATATATTGTCCACGAAACAGAAAATTTTTACATTGTATGTTCAGTTTGGATATGAAGGTATTCAAGAATATAAAATTCTGGGAGATCCAAGGTGGCGGTGCTGATCAAACACTGTGTCTGAGCAGTACCATAGCAGTGACCAACAGATCAAACCATGAGCTCTAAAACACAGCGTCTGTGTTTCCCAGGTGAGAGGAAACCCTCCTTAGCTCAGGCGGCTAGAAAAATCCTTGGGTTTCCACCAGCCAGAGCGACCTCCTGAGTATCTAGCCAAACACCTACATGCTGCTCTCACCATCTCAGACTGAACTGAGGGCAACAAAACTCCAGCCACTGGGTCTCCCAGTCCAGAGAGGAGGCCATGGTGAGGCAAACAAGCTGGCCTGATCTCAGGTCACCAGGCTGACCCTGGAAAAGTTGACGTGTTCCCTCCAGTTCACGTCTCCAGTGTTTAACCACATGCCTGCAAGCTGCTGTCACTGGCCCACAAATACCTTCTGGTAACTGGAGCATGCAGCATCAACCTTGGGCCTCCTGATGCCCGGGAGCCAAGGGAGGAGCCCAGCCGCCCGCTCCAAAGTTCAACGAGTCTCCCTAGAGAGACCAACCGGACCTCTGGGCTCACCTGCTCTCCAGGATGGCTTTGCCCAGCAAATAGTGTCTGGGCACAGGGTCTGGGCAGCTGCAGCTCATTAACGTTAACATCAGGGCAAGAAAGCCAGCGGTGGGGCATCTGCCTCTGGGACTTCACTTGATGAGAGGAGAGCCACTGCCCCCCTGAGGAGTCCAGGTGGTCCGGTGGAGCATACATTTGAGGAGAGCCACGGGAAATTCCCTGAGACCCATCTGCCAGTCTGAGACCGTAGCTATCAATGTGAGGAGGGCTGCCGCCCAGGGCTCTTCCCACCCCGAACTTCAGTGGGCACCAGAAACTACCAGGTGATGTAAGGCACAACAAGATGGCTAAAGGCCACCATAAAAACTCAATCAACAAAAACACAGCAATATGGCATCCCCAGAACCCAGTTATCCCAGGGCAAGCAGCCCTGGACACCCTTACACAACTGAAACATGAGAAAATGACCTCAAACCTATGCTTATGAAGATGATAATGGAGGAGATGAATAAAATCTGTCAAGAAATACAGGAAGATGCAATCAACAGATTGAGGTCTTTAGAGCTGTCTGTAGAGAAGAAATGAATAAATCACTCAAAGAAATACAGGAAAGTGTAAACAACCAGGGGAAGAAACTGAACAAATCATTTAAAGAAATGCAGGAGAATGAAAACAAACAGGTGAAGGAAATCAGTAAAATGGTTCAGACCTGAAGATGAAAATGGAAACAATAAAGAAAGCACAAACTCGGGAAATTCTGGAAAGAGAGAACTTAGAGAAGAAAACAGAAACTACAGAGGTAAGCCTTGCCAACAGAATACAAGAGATGGAGGAAAGCAGCTCAGGTGTAGAAGATACAAGGGAAAATGAAAAAATTAATAAAAAAGAAAAAGAATATAAAATTCTGTTTTCCTGTGAGTGCATAACGAACACTTGAGAAATAAGTAAGGCACCATGTACATTTTAATTAATTAGTTAACTGCACACTCTTTCTCTATATGTGTATACAAACATGGGGAGGTCACAGGACATGTTCTGTAGAGTTGGTTTTCTTCTTCCATGTGTACATGAGTTCTAGGGCTGGAGCACAGGTCAACCAGGACTGTGTGCTAAGCACCTTTTTCCACTAAACCATTCAACAACTCCTGTAAACTATTTGAAATCACCTCCAGAAAATGGATGTTTTCAGTGGAATGGACTGGGTGAAGAAGAGGAAACTTACCCAATAAATACATTATTACATTGTTCTGATTTAATTTACCCAATCAAAAAGCCAAAGTTAAATAAATTCCCATCAATGCCATGTGCTTTCAAAGTAACTTTGAGAAAGTTGTTTGAGTTTGATGAGCTTCAAGTTTTCCACATACAAAATTGGGGAATTACAGCTGCAAAAACTCCAGCCTCCAAAGAGATTGTCAACATTTTGCATGTATTTGACCTCTGATGTTCTCCCAGCCTCAATGCAGCTTGACTTTGCGTTAGTCTATCATAGTCAGTCAGTGCAAGGATCATTCCCTCACAAGGCTCAGGCTCAGAGTGCAAGGACCATTCCTTCACAAGGTATAGGCTCAGAGTGAAAGGAACCTTACAGCTGCAATGCCTTGTCATTGGATAATTGCTCTTAATCATTTGCATATCTTATCAGAGAGAAGAGTCTAATTATCTTCTCCCTGGCAAAGCCTCCAGAAGGAAAGCTTTAGGCCTGTTTTCTTCCTCACTTCCTAAGAAAAGCACCCATGCACATTTGCATGCACACAGTCAACTTTTATGCAAACGAAATTTTAAACTCTGATTTTCTGGTTTTATAAATACTTAGATTAGCACAGGGAGCTTGACACCTTTTACCTACACTGAAGTATATGTAAAAATCTCTCAATTCACATATCAGTTCTTTGAACTCACTGGAATCTTGATTCCCGTGCTTAATTTACAAAGTGTATTATCATTTTGTAAGGTAAAATTATATATACACACGTGTGTAATTCTAGCAAAATGAGGTGGAGAGATGAACTATTTTCTAATCATTTTTTCCCTTTAATGTCAGTAGCTTTCTGGCTAATTTCAGGTCCCTCCATAACAAACATGAGATGTTCACTCTCTGGTTGATTATTTCCATTTCTCACTAAATATATATACAGATTAAACTGATGAGGAAAACAAGATGGAAGATTTAAGTAGAATATTAAATACACCCTACAGGGAATCTTTAACATTTTTTTCCTTGCACTCTGGAGCATGACCCAGATCACCAGATGAAGGTCTGGGGAGAAAATTTCTCTCTGAACACTCAATGTGGGACCCCAACCCTGCCTAAAAGTGCCCATGTCTCCCTTGGTTGCAGCCCCTGTCTCCTTGATGAATAAATAAACATCTCTCTGCAGGTGCTTCTGCCAAGGAGCAGAGAATTCTAAATGATGCAGCAACTCATTTCAAGGTAAGACACTGGAGGCTTACCTTGGGATTTTCCTCAGTGAAGACATTCTTTCCCAGCAGGAAATAAATGAATTTCTGTAGTTTGGGATGGATGTGCAGTTCAGTGGTTAAGTTATTACACCCCTACATGAAACACTGTGTTCAGTCTCCAAACTACAAGATGAAGAAGGTCTTTCACATTCATTTTCTCACACAATCCAAATGCAAGTATTTCAAGGCTTGCTATCTTTCTTCATTGAGAAAGAAACAGATTTAAAAAGGTTAAGGAGTCGCTCAAAGGTACAAAGTAGGTACCTGTCAATGTCTCTGCATTGGTGCCAGCTCTTCCATCAATTACAGATTCTTCTTTCAGTGCTTCAGGTGCCATACTTTACTGTAGGGTTGGAAGAAGAATGCATGTTTGCACGGGTGTACAAGGGAAGGCGTGAAGACCAGGGCAAAAGCTGGCAAAGTAGACCTAGATGGAAGATCCACCTCCCTGAGACATCCAGGATGTGACTGTCAGACGATAGATTCCACACGAAGCCAGGGGACAGGGAGTCTGTCCATACTTTATTCAGATGTACAAAGAGTCTATATTTAACTGTTTCGCCGTTGACAACTTTAGTCACTATCATTGTATATGCTGCTGAGGAGCAGAAGTCTCTAGAGTCTGTTAAATGCAGTTGCTCTCTTAGAGTCCTGGCCTTCCAGTAATTTTTTTCCTTCCCAAGGCATTTTCTTAGATACACTGAGAAGGAGAGCTGCAAGGTTTTCTGGAGAATGGGATGGGAGCAGTTTTGTGGATTCATGTGAACCCTCTGGTTTCACTGTTTCTGTGATGACCACATTGTCAGCTGTATTGTGTTTCACAGTACTGGACTCCACAGCTGATGATATGACCTTAGAACGGTGGAATGCTGCGGATCCCCTGTGCCGTCAAAGTTCTTGTTCTCATCTTCCCAGTAACATTAATAGGTGTTACAGGCTCCAGGCAGGAAAGGGTGGAGCCTGGAGTGAAGTCCCCGCTACAGGATATCCAGTGAAGCCAAAGCTGTGGGATGGGAGGGTAGTGGGAAGTTTTCTCCACAGCAAAAGGGTACAGCTTTTTTAGTTGCATTGCAGGCACCAGATGGCAGACAGAATGGCAGGTTCGGGAACAGCCCTCAGCTCCTTGCTACCGCAGATGGGCAATGAAGCGAGGTGGGGTGGGTGGAAAGACAACAGTGAAGATCTGCGCTGAGCCACCAGTGAACAGCAGATGCCCATGGTGGCCGGCCGAGCTTGTAAGGTGGCCGATATGGTCCCGCAGGGACAGCCTGGCCAGCAGTCAAGTCCCAGGGGTCCAGGGATGAATTCTTTGGGGAGAAGGAGGTCGCTTCTTTCCCAATGTGACAGCTCAAAATAAACAGCCTCAGACGGTCTTTGGTGAAATAGATGGTGCACGTGCTTTATATCATGTGAAATGGACTTATACACCATGGGCAGTAGGGAGGGGTTTTGGGGTGCGAATCCATTTCATTGGCTGGTGCTGGCAATGCTCTGTTTACGTGGAGAAAGATAACAGGTGACACGCTCAAGGGACTGACCACTTGTAGCCACCTCAGGGTTGTATCACAGGCTCCTGAGGCAGGGACCTCACCTTCCATTCTCAGGAGGAGAGTTTAAATCTCAAGTTTGAAATTTCCAGTGTTTCAGTTTCAGATACGAGCCCTGTGCCCAGGTTTTTTGTTCTGTTGCTCTCCTTGTGGAGCTCCTGTCCCCTCCAGGTCTTTCTATCTCCCACTTCTTTCATAAGATTCCCTGCACTCTGCCCAAAGTTTGGCTCTGAGTCTCAGCATCTGCTTTGATACCCTGCTGAGTGGAGTCTTTCAGAGACACTCTGTGGTAGGTTCCTGTCCTGTTCTCTGTTTCCTCCCTCTTCGATGTCCATCCTGCTTGTCTTTCTGAGTGAGGATTGAGCATCTTATCCAGGGTCCTCCTTCTTGCTTAGCTTCTTTAGGTGTGCAGATTTTAGTATGTTTATCCTATATTATATGTCTAATATCCACTTATAAGTGATTATATACCATGTGTGTCTTTCTACTTCTGGGATACCTCACTCAGGATGATCTTTTCTAGTTCTCACCATTTGCCTGCAAATTTCATGATTGCCTTGATTTTAATTGCTGAATACTATTCTATTGTGTAAATGTACCACAATTTCTGTATCCATTCTTTATAGAAGACATCTGGGTTGTTTCTAGATTCTGGCTACTATGAATAAAGTTGCTATAGCCAAGGACCATGCATGGAGATAACCTAGAACCCCTGCACAGATGTAGCCCATGGCAGCTCAGTATCCAAGTGGGTTCCCTAGTAAGGGGAACAGGGGCTATCTCTGACATGAACTCAGTGGCTGGCTCTTTGATCACTTCCCCCTGAGGAGGAAGAAGACTTACCAGGCTACAAGGAAAGACAATGCAGCTAGTCCTGATGAAACCTGATAGTCTAGGGTTAGATGGAAGGGGAAGAGGACCTCCCCTATCAGTGGACTGGGGAGAGGAATGGAAGGAGATGAGGGAGGGAGGGTGGGATTGAGAGGGGATGAAGGAGGGGGTTACAGCTGGGATACAAAGTGAATAAATTATAATGAATAAAAAAAATAAAGAAATTTTAAAAAGAATTTTCCAGTGTTTGAGCTTGCTCCATCCCTGTAGTTCCCTGCCAGTCCCTCTGGAGGCATGTTCCCTGAGCCCCACACCCCTGGAAGATATGTAGATTCTAGGAAGACCTGGAGATATGTAGAGTCTGTTCACCATCACTGTAATGCAAACTCAATTGCAGCCTGGTCATGTGGTCAGGAAGGTGGGCACCTTGACCCTCTGCCATGCCTGATAACCTCTTTCTCCAACGTAATTTATGTTGAGAATACAAAACTAAGGGAAAGAAAATTGGTGAAATGTCCTCTGTGCTGAAGGGACTGGTCAGGCAATGGTCAGGAGCTCTACTTTTATTATCACCTGAAGAAGAGTCAAGGACAACACTTTACCGCTGAACCTTTCATGATATGCCCTTCATGGGGACAGCGGCCTCTTTGTGTGAGATGAGTGACAGAGCTGCTGGGACTTGGAGCGTGACGACATTTTAAAACTAAATAAATGTGTGCACGCATAAATGATCTACACAGAGCCTCACGCGTGTTAGGCCAGGGTTCCACCATGGACCACACCCCAAGTTCCTGCTACTGCGTGGCCATTAGTTAGGATGGTCTTCCACTCTGGATTATCAATCTCAAGAATGTCTTGACCTACCTCAAGGAAATTTATTGCAAACTCAGAGTGAGCACATTTTGAGAACACAGTTGAAACAATTAAAATTTATATTTTAATTTTAATTGCTTTTACTGAGCATTTACTGAGCACCTATGAATCCCAGGAACTTGGACAAAACTGATAGCTTAGTGAAAGGGAATGAGGAGCTGAAAATAACGTAGATGGGATATAAAAAAATACATGTAATTAAGTATGATAAGTACTATGGTAACTGGTGCTATACAACAAAACAAAGCAGGAAAAGGTTATAGATATATGCGCATTTGGCAATTTCAGAATGGCCACGAAACAGCCCACAAAGAAACCACCATTTGGATGAACCTTAAAAGTGATGAAGAATTAGCCATGTGGGTAGTGGAAAAAAACAAAAGTAGCTTTCATTAGTATTCTGAAGCAAATCTTAGATAGCAAATCACAATGTTTCTTTTAAATGAAAAATATTTTTCAGGGTCATTTTGATTTGCATTTCCCTGATAACTAAGGACGTTGAGCATTTCTTTAAGTGTTTCTCTGCCATTCGATATTCCTCTATTGAGAATTCTTTGTTTAGCTCTGTACCCCATTTTTTAATTGGATTACTTGATTTGTTGCTGTTGAACTTCTTGGTTCTTTATATATACTGGATATTAGCCCTCTGTCAGATAGAGGGTTGGATATTTTTCATTTAAAAAAATATTCTGATCATGGATTCTTTTTCTCCACCTCTTCCCACATCCTCCTACCTCTGCACTCACCCCACTCCACACTCTTTCTTTCTTTTTAACCAACCAACAAACAAAATAAACCAATGAAATAATATTAATAATGGTAATACTAATAATAACTAAAAAGAAAACACAAGAAACGTATGTACAACCTGATAAAAACACAAAACCAGAAACCACAATATACAAGCCAAAGACCAATAGGATAACACACACATGAATACATATGAGGCAGAGAGTCTGCAAAAATACCATAAGTTCATTTTCTGTTTGCCATCAACTGCTGGGCATAGGGCCTACCTTAAGTGCGGTTATATATCCAGTGAGACTCCATTGGAGAAAAATAATTTTCCTTTGCAAGTGGAGGCCAACTGGAGATAGCTTCAGTTATATAATCTAGATATAAACTCTGAATGATGGCTGGTTTCAAGTTCCTATGTAGGGTGCCATACTTACAAAATTAACAATAATGTTTTTAAACCATATATTTTAAGTACCAGCATTATTTATTGCTTTGTTTTCTCATAAATGTTTGACTCATCCTAAATAATGTTAATACAATTTCATTCTCTCTTATTCTACAATTTTCTCTTAAAATACATCTTATTGCTAATTCAATCTGCACTTCTCCTATTATGAACATACTTGAAGAAGTTATTGTTTTTATTTTTAAGGTTTTATTCAGTACTGTCTTCTTGTAATTTCAGTTTGCATCTATTTTATAACTTTGTGCATGTATGCATTACACTCTGACCACTCCCACCTTCCCTTCACCACTTCTGTCCACTTTCTACCCTCCCCACAGTTTTTTTCTCACATTGGTGTCCACTGCTTTTGTTCTGTGTCCCATTGTGATTAATGAGGGGCCATATGTGTGACCATTGGAGTTATCTGTTGGAGCATGTTGAGCTCATGATTTTCCCTTCTCTCAAAATCTACCAATAACCAACAGTTAAGTGTCAAAGGAAAGGGTCACATGAACCCCTCCGTTATCCTTGACTGATTATCACTAGGGCTCAGTGCAGGTAAGTGTAAGTGTCCTGAGTCATGGTATGAAGTCTAGAGAATGACATTTTGCCCTTCTCTCTGTCTTCTGAATTTTACATACTTTCTGTCCCCTCTTCTGAAACATTCCCTAAGCTTTAGAGGGGTGGTGTGAGTGACTTGTTTATGGCTAATTTCTCATCTGTCACTTATTTTCTGTATCTTGGGCAGCCATCAGTCTCTGCATTCCCCATTGCTATTGTAAGAAGGCTTCTCAGATTAAAGCTAGGAGCTGCTTTTGTCTGTGATATAAACACAAGCATTTAGAAGGCAGCTCACTATTTGAAACACCCTTCCTGCCTGGGTCTACTACCCTTCCAGGTGAGAGCTGTTAACCAGGCATTGGTGCCCATCTCCTACTATGGAATGGATCTTTTAAAAAATTATTTTTATTTTTATTAATTACAGTTTATTCACTTTGTATCCCTCCTGTACCTCCCTCCTTCCTCCCCTCTCAAATCCACCATCCCTCTTCTCCACCCATGTCCCTCCCCAAGTCCACTGATAGGGGAGGTCCTCCTCCCCTTCCCTCTGACCCTAGTCTATCAGGTCTCATCAGGACTGGCTGCGTTGTCTTCTTCTGTGGCCTGGGAAGGCTGCTCCCCCCTCAGGTGGAGGTGATCAAAGAGCAGGCCAATCAGTTCATGTCAGAGACAGTCCCTGGTCCCATTACTATGGAGGCCACTTGGATACTGAACTGCCATAGCCTACCTCTGTACAGGGGTTTCAGGCCATCTCCATGAGTGGTCCTTGGCTGGAGTATCAGTTTAAGAAAAGACCCCTATGCCCAGACTTTTAGGATCTGTGGCTGGCCTTGTGGAGCTCCTGTCCTCTCCAGGTCTTACTATCTCCCACTTCTTTCATAAGATTCCCTGTACTCTGCCCAAAGTTTGGCCAAGAGTCTCAACATCTGCCTTGATACCCTGCAGGGTAGAGCCTTTAGGAGGCCCTCTACAAGGACATCAGTTCAACCATGTTTGTAGCAACTTTATTTGTAATAGCCAGAAGCTCGAAACAGCCCAGACACCCCTCAGTTGAGGAATGGATGCAGAAATTGTGGTACATCTACACAATGGAATATTACTCAATAATTAAAAAAAAACACAAGGAAATCATGAAATTTGCAAGGTACATGGTGGGAACTGGAAAATATCATCCTGAGTGAGGTATCCCAGAAGCAGAAAGACACACAGTGTATATACTCACTCATAAGTGGATACTAGACATATAATATAGGATAAACATACTAAAATCTGTACACCCAAGGAAGCTAATCAGGAAGGAGGACTCTGGCTAAGATGCTCAATCCCATACAGAAAGGCAAAGTGGATGGACATAGGAGGAGGGAGAAAACAGGGAACAGGACAGGAGCCTACCATGGAATGGATCTTAAATTCAAACACAGAGCATTTGGTTATTCCCCTGAGGTGAAGCTGTTCTTTTTTTTTTTTTTAAGTTTTATTTTTCTCATTAGTTACATTTTGTTAATTCTGTATCCCAGCTGTATCCCTCCTTCCCTCCCCAGTCCCACCCTCCCTCCCTCATCTCCTCCCTGCCCCTTTCCAAGTCCACTGATAGGGGAGGACCTCCTCCCCTTTCATATGACTACGTTTTGTCTGGTATTTTCAGGACTGGCTGCAAAGTCCTCCTCTGTGGTCTAACAGTACTGCTCCTCCCTTGGGAGGTGGGGAGGTCAAAGAGCCAGTCATTGAGTTCCTGTTAGAAATAGTCCTTGTTCCCCTTACTATGGGAAACCAATTGATTACTGAGCTATCACGGGTCACATCCGAGCAGAGGTTCTAGGTTTTATCCTCTTATGGGCTTTGGTTGAGTGTCCATCTCAGAAAAGACCCTGTGCCCAGATATGTTTGGTCCTTGTAGAATTCCTATCCTTTCCACATCAAACTCCCCTTCTTTCGTATGATTCCCTGAACTCTGCCGAGGGTTTGGTTATGAGTCTTAGTATCTACTTTGATACACTGCTAGGTAGAGTCTTTCAGATGCCTTCTGCAGTAGACTCCTGTCATACATTCAATGCATATCCCATTTGTCTTTCTAAATGAGGATTGATCATCATACCCCATGCCAACTTTCTTGGTTATCTTCTTTAGGTGTATAGATTTCATTATGTTTATCATATCTTTTAGGTCTATATAAGCGAGTATATTCCATGTTTGTCTTTCTCCTTCTGGGATACTTCACTCAGAATGATCTTTTCTAGATCCCACCATTTGCCTGCAAATTTCATGATTTCCTCTTTTTTGATTGCTGAGTAGTATTCCATTGTGTAAAAATACCACAATTTCTGTACCCATTCCTCCATTGATGGACATCTGGGTTGTTTCCAGGTTCTGGCTATTACAAATAAAGCTGCTACAAACATGGTTGAGCAGATGTCCTTATTGTGTACTTGAGCAAATTTTGGGTATATGCCTAGCAGTGAGTGGTATAGCTGGGTCTTGAGGAAGCACTATTCCTAGTTGTCTGAGAAAGCGCAAGATTGACTTCCAAAGTGGTTGTACCAGTTTACATTCCCACCAGCAATGGAGGAGGGTTCCCCTTTCTCCACAACCTCTCCAGCATGTGTTGTCACTTGAGTTTTTCATCTTGGCCATTCTGATGGGTGTAAGGTGAAATCTCAGGGCTGTTTTGATTTGCATTTCCCTGATGGCTAATGATGTTGAGCATTTCTTTAAGTGTTTCTCTGCCATTCTATATTCCTCTACAGAGAATTCTCTGTTTAGCTCTGCTCCCCATTTTTTAATTGGATTACTTGGTTTGTTGCTTTTCAGCTTCTTTAGTTCTTTGTATATACTGGATATTAGCCCTCTGTCAGATAAAGGGTTGGTGAAGATTCTTTCCCAATCTGTGGGCAGTCGTTTTGTTTTGATGACGGTGTCCTTTGCTTTACAGAAGCTTTTCAGTTTCATGAGGTCCCATTTATTGATTGTTGCTCTTAAAGCCTGTGCTGTTGGAGTTCTGTTGAGGAAGTTGTCTCCTGTGCCAATGAGTTCTAGGCTGTTTCCCACTTTTTCTTCTAACAGATTTAGCGTATCTGGTTTTATGTTGAGGTCTTTGATCCACTTAGACTTTAGTTTTGTGCAGGGTGATAAATGTGAGTCTATTTTCATTTTTCTGCATGTAGACATCCAATTAGACCAGCACCATCTGTTGAAGATGCTATCTTTTTTCCATTGAATGGTTTTGGCTGCTTTGTCAAAAATCGAGTATTCATAGGTACATGGGTTTATTTCTGGGTCTTCTATTCAGTTCCATTGATCCTCCTTTCTATTTCTATGCCAATACCATGCAGTTTTTATTACTATTGCTCTGTCGTATAGCTTGAGATCAGGGATGGAGATACCTCCAGATGAACTGTTGTTGTACAGGGTTGTTTTGGAGATTCTGGGTTTTTTTGGTTCTCCATATGAAGCTGAGAATCTTTTTTTCAAGGTCTGAAAAGAATTGATTTGGTATTTTGATGGGAATTGCGTTGAATCTATAGATTGCTTTTGGCAGGATGGCCATTTTCACAATGTTAATCCTACCAATCCATGAGCATGGGAGATCTTTCCATCTTCTGAGATCTTCAATTTCTTTCTTCAGAGACTTGAAGTTTTTCTCAAACAGGTCTTTCACTTGCTTGGTTAGAGTCACCCCAAGGTACTTTATGTTATTAGTAGCTATTGTGAAGGGTTTTGTTTCCCTAATTTCTTTCTCAGCCCTTTTGTCTTTTGTGTACAGGAGGGCTTCTGATTTTTTTGAGTTGATTTTGTACCCTGCCACTTTGCTAAAGGTGTTTATCAGCTGAAGGAGTTCTCTGGTTGAATTTTTGGGGTCACTTATGTACACTATCATATCATCTGTGAATAGTGACACTTTGACCTCTTCCTTTCCAATTTGTATCCCCTTGATCTCCTTTAGTTGTCTTATTGCTCTGGCTAGGACTTCAAGTACTATGTTGAAGAGATATGGAGAGAGTGGGCAGCCTTGTCTTGTCCCTGATTTCAGTGGGATTGATTTAAGTTTCTCTCCATTGAGTTTGATGTTGGCTGTAGGCTTGCTGTATATTGCCTTTACTATGTTTAAGTATGTGCCTTGTATCCCTGATCTCTCCTAGACTTTAAACATGAATGGGTGTTGGATTTTGTCAAATGCTTTTTTGGCTTCCAAGGAGATGATCATGTGGTTTTTCTCCTTCATTTTGTTTATGTGGTGGATTACATTGATGGATTTCCGTATGTTGAACCACCCTTGCATGCCTGGGATGAAGCCTACTTGGTCATGGTGGATGATATCTTTGATGTGTTCTTGGATTCGGTTTGCAAGTATTTTATTGAGTATTTTTGCATCAATATTCATAAGAGAGATAGGTCTGAAGTTCTCTTTTTTTGTTGGGTCCTTCTGTGGTTTGGGTATCAGGGTGACTGTCGCTTCATAGAATGAGTTTGGTAATGTACCTTCTGTTTCTATTTTGTGGAATAGTTTGAGGAGAATTGGTGTGAGCACTTCTTTGAAGGTCTGGTAGAATTCTGCACTGAAACCATCAGGCCCAGGGCTTTTCTTGGAGGGGAGACTGTTAATGACTGCTTCAATTTCCCTGGGGGATATACGGTTATTCAGTCTTTCTACCTGATCTTGACTTAATGTTGGTAGATGGAATCTATCAAGAAAATTGTCCATTTCATTTAGATTTTCAAATTTTGTGGCGTATAGGCTTTTGTAGTATGACCTAATGATTGTTTGGATTTCTTCAGTGTCTGTAGTTATGTCCCCCTTTTCATTTCTGATTTTGTTGATTTGGATAGCTTCTTTCTGCTTTTTAGTTAGTTTGGCTAAGGGTTTGTCTATCTTGTTGATTTTCTCAAAGAACCAGCTTTTTGTTTCATTGATTCTTTGAATAGTTTTATTTGTTTCTAATTGATTGATTTCAGCCCTGAGTTTGATTATTTCCAGCCTTCTGCTCCTCTTGGGTGTATCTGCTTCTTTTTTTTTTTCTAGGGTTTTCAGTTGGGCCATTAAGTTACTTGTATGTGATGTTACAAATTTCTTCTTGAAGGCACTTAGTGCTATAAATTTTCCTCTGAGCACTGCTTTCAATGTGTCCTATAAATTTGGGTATGTTGTGCCTTCATTTTCATTGAGTTCTAGGAAGTCTTTAATTTCTTTTCTTATTTCTTCCTTGACCCAGCTGTCATTGAGTAACAAGTTGTTCAGTTTCCATGTACGTATAGGTTTTTGGTTATTTCCATTGTTGTTGATGTCCAGCTTTAGTCCATGGTGGTCCGATAGAATACAAGGGATTATCTCAATCTTTTTATATCTGTTGAGTTTGCTTTGTGACCAACTATATGGTCTATTTTGGAGAAGGTTCCATGAGGTGCTGAAAAGAAGGTATACTCTTTTGAGTTTGGGTGGAAAGTTCTGTAGACATCTATTAGGTCCATTTGATTTAGGGACTCTGTAAGCGCTTTTATTTCCCTATTTGGTTTCTGTCTAGTTGATCTGTCCCTTGGTGAGAGTGGGGTGTTGAAGTCACCCACTATTAGGGTATTGCAATCAATGTGTGTGTTGTTTAAGCTTTAATAATGTTTCATTTATGAATGTAGGAGCTCTTGTATTTGGGGCATAGATGTTTAGAATTGTAATGTCTTCTTGGTGAATTTTTCCTTTGATGAGAATGTAGTGCCCCTCTATGTCTTTTTTGATTAGTTTTGGTTGAAAATCTATTTTATTAGATATTAGGATAGCCACTCCTGCTTGTTTTTTGGGTCCATTTGCTTGAAAAACTGTTTTCCAGCCTTTTACTCTGAGGTAATGTTTATCTTTGTTGCGTAGGTGTGTTTCTTGGATGCAGCAGAATGTTGGTTCCTGTTTTCGCACCCATTCTGTTAGTCTGTGTCTTTTTATTGGAGAGTTGAGTCCATTGATGTTGATAGATAATAATGACCATTGAATGTTATTTCCTATTATTGTGGAGTTGGCGATGTTACTGTGAATCATTGCTTGTTTGCTTTTGATTTTTGTTGGGAAATTATCTTTAACCTATGTTTTCTTGAGTGTATTTGTTTTCATTGGATTGGAATTTTCCTTATAGTATCTTCTGTAGGGCTGGGTTGCTGTTCAAATATTGCTTAAATTTAGTTTTGACGTGGAATATTTTATTTTCTCCATCTATGTTGATTGAAAACTTTGCTGGGTAAAGTAGTTTAGGTTGGCATCTGTGGTCCCTTAGGGCCTGCATGATATCTCCCCAGGCCCTTCTGGCTTTCATAGTTTCTGATGAGAAGTCTGGTGTGATTCTGATAGGTTTGCCTTTATATGTTACTTGGCCTTTTTCCCTTGCTGCTTTTAGTATCTTTTCTTTGTTCTGTAGATTAAGTGTTTTGACTATGATGTGGCGTGAGGAGTTTCTTCTCTGGTCTAGTCTATTGATTTCACACATGTTCCTATGGCTTCTTTAAACCCATTTATCTCTGTTAGTCCTTTTCCCTGTTAATTTTTGCCCTCATTCTGCACCATAGTCTCCCTAGCTACCCTGCCTCTTTGCATTAGGGTCTTGAGTACAATAGTAGCCCAGCATGATAGCTAAAGGATTTTTAGTTTAATAGACATACTGAGAATCTTTTACTTAAGAGGAAGAGGTTGATTCAGAAAATCCAGATAAAATAGTTACTATACACTTGGTGAGTAGTAGTGTTTTAGGTGAGAGAGCTATTAGTGGCTTTGGCAGATTCTTTCTCTTCCCCTATTTCTCCCTCTTTCCCCCACTTCTCTTGTTCTCCCTTTCTCTTCCTCACTTCTCTCTCTCTCTCTGTATGTCTGCGATAACTGGATAATATTGGTAAGTGGGCTGAACAGATAGTGAAAGTAAAGTAAGAAAATTGCTTTAGAATCTAACCTTTAGTCCATAAATTGAGATGTGTGAGGTGCAGTTTGCTTTTAGATATAATGATTTAGAAAAGTCCTAAGATACTTAATTCAGATCCATCCATTTTTTTCCTGCACATTTCACAATCTCATTTTTCTACAATGCTGAATAAAATTCCACTGTGTATGTGTGCCATATTTTCTTAATCAGTCATCTGTTGATGGATATCTAGGCTGATTTCATTTTCCTGCTGCTATTGATAGGGTAACACACATGGATACGCAAGTTTCTTTGTGCAAGATACAGACTCATTTGAATATATGCTCTGGTTTCTCTTTAGACTGCAGAAATCATTCACCTTTTGCCAAATGCTTATTAAATTTAAAGTGGAAGTGTTCATTCTCCACCACTTCTCTGTTATTGTTAGTGCCTATGACTAACAGAAGATCTTCACATCCCTTTTGAGGATTCCCCTCCTAGTGTCGGCACACCATCTCCAGTCTTTATTGATTTTCTTTCCTGGTTCCTTTCAGTTTTGTCTTTACATAACGAACTGTTGAGATGTCTCATACGCTGTCTGCTCTGTCTCCCTGGAGTAGACAGTGAGTTTCAGGTTCTAACTACTTTCCTTGTAAGAGTCTGTTTATATCATTCCTGACCATTCTCTTTGGAGAGAAACAAAGAACATGGTTCTACATTGGCAACAACTAAGTGCTTTGCCTGAACTGGGGACTGAAGAAAGAAGGCTGTAAATCGAGTCATAGCTGCTTTCTTTTTCTATGTTACTCTCAGTGTTACAATCAGGTGGTGTTGTGGAGGAGCATTCTCAACCAGTTTGTGTAGCACTTGATTGAAGCATCCTTACCCCCATGATTCTAGAATTTCAGCTGGGCATAATCTGGTTGAATGCACTACGTTCTCCAAGAAAGCCCTAAGGCCAGGCACAGTGGTGCACACCTGTAATCCCAGCACTCCGGAAGGCAGAGGTGGATCTCTGTGATTTCAAGGCCAGCCTGGTCTACAAAGTGAGTCCAGGACAGCCAGGACTACACAGAGAATCCCTGTCTCAACAAACAAACAAACAAACAAACAAACAAACAAACAAACAGTCTTAAACTTGAGTTTGAATTTTTCAGAATTTTAGTAATTAAGACTAGAATTATTATTATTATTATTATTATTATTTTTTTTTGAGACTAACAGTGAATGTAGCCAATAGATTTTCATTACCCAGTACAGGGATGTAGAGCATGCCCCCTGGGCTTCCCAGTTAGTCATAGGGCGAGTTCGTGTTGCTGGGTGACTCTTTCATTTCCTTCATGGCTGTCTATGCTGTTCTGGGAGAGCCAGGACGTGCAGCCTCTACCGTCTGCTCAGCCTGGCCGTGGGCAGGGAAGGCCGTTTATTTACCTCAACATGCAGTAGCCTTCGTTGAGCGTCATCCCTCAGTTCTGCATCCTGTTGTGTGTTCCAAAGCCGTGTTTATCTGCAATTAGCAATTGACTCTTTGATATGGGGTAATTTCAACACTGCGTAATAAGTGTGGGGCATAGGTTGCTCAACTTCCATCTCACCTTGCTTGCTTATGAGCCTCTGAGTGCTAGTCTTTTGTGGTTGGAGAATGGCATGTTACAGTGGCTTTTCAAGTTGGGACTTGACTTGTTAACTTGTCATACAAAATGTCGCTTTAGTTCTCTCTGGTTAACCTTGCCCCCAGATGAATGACTTAGTACTTCAGAGAGACAGTAATTTTTAAATTTAATTTTATTTATATATTTATTTATTACAATTTATTCACTTTGTATCCCCATTGCAGCCTTTCCCTTATCTCCTCCCAGTCCCACCTACTCTCCCTCTTCTCCCCTCTATTCCCATCCCCTAGTACCCTGATAGGGGAGGACCTCCTCCCCTTCTCTCTGACCCTAGCCTATCAGGTCTCATCAGGACTGGCTGCATCATCTTTCTCTGGCTGTACCCCCTCAGGGGGGGAGTGATCAAAGAGACAGCCCCTATACCCTTTGCTAGGGAAACCACTTGGAAACTGAGCAGCCAATGGGCTTCCTTTGAACAGGGGGTCTAGGTCCTCTCCATGCATGGTCCTTAGTTGGAGTATCAGTCTCTGCAGCCCCCCACTGGGCCCAGATCTTTTGGCTCTGTTGTTCTCCTTGTGGAGTTCCTGTCCCTTCCAGGTCTTTCTATCTCCTTCTTCCATAAGGATTCCAGCACTCTGTCCAAAGTTTGGCTATGAGTCTCAGTATCCCCTTTGATATCCTGGTGGGTAGAGCCTTTCAGAGGTCCTCTGTGGAAGATTCCTGTCCTGTACTTTGTCTTCTCCTACTTCCTATATCTATCCTGTTTGCTCTTCTGAATGAGAATTAAGCATCTTCCCTAGAAAGACATAAATACTCACTTATAAGTGAATATTAGCCATATAATACAGGATAAACATACTAAAATCTATAGCCCTAAAGAAGCTAAAGAAACAGTGATTTTTAATGGGCAAGTGTCTACCAAGAGTCTTCAGGGGCAGGCCTGGCAAGGATGATACAGATAGAGACACATCTGTACTCCAGCTGAGGGTTCACCAAGTGACTATCTAAAATCTGAGTAGGAAATAAATTATAGCAGGGTCCTGAAAGCTTTCCAGACTGCCCTAGCTGCCAAGGGCCAGAGTATCCAGCCTTAACCATGGCAGAGAATCATAATGTGCTATCGACGATAGGCAGGGAGACAGTGATTCTCCTCCTTGTGCATGAGAGCAGCAAAAACGTGGAAGTGGGAGAGAGAATCTATCAGGGCGGGAGGCAGAGAGGAGAGTAGCTTGAGTGTGATGTCACACTTAAGTCCTGCCCTCATGGTCAGAGTGGTATTAACATCAGCTGCAGACAGAGGTAGCCGAAGAGAGTTCAGACGCCCTCTGATCCTTCCAAAGAGCTAAGGGAGCAGCACAGGAGTAGGGAAAGGTAGGGGATAAATACAGTTTATCCATTATCCTCTTAACTGCTTACTCTTCAATTGCCCTCTTCTGTTTGAGAACGGACTAGCTAAATGTATAAATACACACACACTCTCAGCAAGCTTATTCTCTTTCCTGGTGTTGGAAACAGCCCCCTTTCTCATGTAATATATTCTGATTATCGTTTCCCCTCCCATTACTTCTCTGTATTCTTTCCCACCTCCCTCCATCCCATACTTTTTTCTTTTTCTATTCTTTTTTTTTGTTTTGAGACAGGGCTTTGCTGTGTAGCCTTGGCTGTCCTGGACTCACTTGTTGACCAGGCTGGCCTCAAACTCACAGAGATCCTCCTGCCTATGCCTCCCTGAGTGCTGGGATCACAGGAGTGCCCCACCATGCCCGGATATAATTTTCTGTCTCTTATTAGAAAACAAACAGGATTCCAAGGGATAATAATTAAATACAATATAACAATATAAAACAAAACCTGACATTCCGAATCGGACAAAACAAATAGAAGGAAGAAAGCCAGGAATGGGCTATGTGAAACAGATACAACTGCAAAGACTCATTTGCACATTCTGAAATCCCATGAAAACACTGATCTGAGAGTCTCGATATATACACAAGGGACCTTAAGGAAAAAGAAAAAAATAAAATAAAAAAATATATAAAAAAAGACAACCTCCTTGCCATGACCTTGTGGAGACAAGGAACCTCTAATCATGACCTTGGGTTTGTTTTCTGTTGGCTGTCTATTGCTGGACACTCAGCCTGACCTTAGGAGTAGTTTGTTTGCCCATGAGAAAAACTAAATTTTCATTTGCAAGCAGATATGAATCAGAGATGGCTTCTGAGTTAGGGGTGGGAGCATGTGTCCACTTCTTCCGGCTTCAGGGCCCCATTGGGTATAGATCTGTGTAGGTAGGTACCACCATGCCTACACCCTTTCCCCTAGAGATTCTCAACCAAAGTGAAATGAACTAACTCAGTGATAGCTACGCTAGGGAGCAAGACAGAGTAGCTCATCAGATTTGTTTATAAAAAGAGTTGTGGCTTGTGTCTGGTTTCAGCTTTGTTCTCTTGCTCTACTCTACCATGCTTGGTCATACACACTTGGCTTGCAGGTAGTTACATGAGGAGAGAGATACATCACCCCTCTTTGGAAAAATGTTGGCATTAGTTTTTAAAAACTCTTTTATTTGTGTTTCTTTTATCTTTTTCTCCCTATTCCACCCCAGTCCCTTCCATCACCCCAGCACCAGGCAGGAGAAAGAGAGGGTTAGTGGGAGAGGAGGTGCAGTTTTCTTAGCTGCTTCCTGCTGGTGAGGGTCATCGAGTTCTTTGGAGCCAGTCCAGTCCTCCTTTCAGCATATCTTCAACTTCTTGTCTCACAGCAGCAGGCAGAAAACAGGAACAGCCTGCTTCTTTCTTTTTCCCCTCTCTTTTCTGAGCTCTGGCATTTATTCTCTCTCCAGAGTCCTCAGATTTAAACGATCTGCAGCTGGCAAAGAGCTCCTCTCAGAGCCCACATGAGGCAAATAGTCTGCTGCTGTGGACCATCTGAATCAGCCCCACACCCCACACCTGGGACCATGTTCGTATCCACAACAGAAAAAGGCTGTGGCCTTTCTGGATGTAGGGTTTTTTTTTTTTGTGTACCTGAAACATCTCCCTCTCTCTAGGCCTTAGGTGAAGAATAACATCATGATTTTCCTAAAATATCACATTATTGCCTTCCATAGAGAACTTTTAAACACCCAAGTCACCCATAGCCATCTTTGTTAGAACAAATTAATTTTCACTTCTCTATAGAAAAAGCACATGGACATGCCTGTGTACAGGTGTATGTTGTGTGTGTGTGTGTGTGTGTGTGTGTGTGTGTGTGTTTACTTACATATGTATGTGGGATAGAGGTGCCCACATGTGCAGTATATATAGAGGCCTGAGGTCACAGCTGGGTATCCTACACTTTCTACTTTTTTTTTTTTCTACAATGTCTTTCACTGAACCTGGATGTCACTGTGTTGTCTAGACTGGCTAACTAGTGACTTTTGAGATTGTCCTGATTTTGTCTTCTCAAAGCTAGAATTGCAGGCACTTGGTTTTCTGCATGGGTACTGGGCTCTGAGTTCAGTCCTTACTTTTTAGCCACCGAATCATGTATCCTACCAACACATTTTTAGAAATCTACTACGATCATCACATCCTGTTGTTTGATAGATTGTGAAATACGTAGAGACAGCTGGGCCAGCCTCCACAACATCTCTAACAAGAGCAGACATTCATTAAACATGTCATAAAAGACATCAGAAAACTGAGTACAAATATCTTGACATAAAATGTACTTTTTCCTTGGAGAGTTATGTAAAAATTGAGTGACAGGTAAAATATTTCACAGACATATTTGCATTCCAAATGTAACAGGTGGATGAAACCCCAAGGTAAGCAATGCTATTTTAAACTCGGTGTCAGAAGCTGCCAGACTGGAAGTCACAAGGATCTGATGTTCACAGGATTCTGAACTAGGAGGCCTGGATACTTTGACAAGCTTTAAACAGTAAATGTGGATAATTGTGACCATTAACTGACTTCAAAACCTGGTAAAACTGGCGTACGCTTACCTGATATAAGTTGGGACCCACGTTGTGAGCAATGGAATCTTACTATTATTTCTATTTAGGGTATTGATAACACTTTACTGGTGACAACCGGGAACTTTGCCACCAACAAGCTGTGTGACCCTGAGTCAGGATACGTGTATGACCGTGTCACTTCCTTATTTGTGAAAGTGAGAAGTTGGCTTCTATTAACAGGAGTGCTCTCCTATGACATGTCTTCTGTAACCTCGGATAAGTTGACTCTCCAAAAGATACTTAAGAAGGAGCAGGATTTCTGTAAACATGTTACGATTAATCACTTTTCATAGTCTTGCCAAATGGAAAGAAAGAGATGTGGCATGAAGGATTAACAAATCATGTTTGATTGGGAAACAGGTGTGAGATTTTTAGCTTGCATTTTATGACCACATCTGCTTCCTTTCTGACTGTACTTCAAGCTGGCCTTAATATTCATTCTCATAGCATCCAGCTGTCACTGGCCTTCTGAAGAAGATGTCCAGTTAATAGCCTTTGTGAAGTCTGTGAAGCAGGTGGGTAATTTTGTATTTCCATTCCCGTAGAAGAAATAAATGAGGTAATGCCTGCAAATAAGCTGCAAATAAGCAAATAACCTACCTACCGAGGCATAGCTTGATGTTCGAAAGGCAAGTCTCATGACCTGTAGGTAACATAAAAGGAAGTTAAGCGGATGTTAAAAGATCTCACAAAAACATTTAGTTTGGAGAACTTTAGTCCAGGTCCTAATTAGAGTTTGAAATACAGAATCCCTCATCTTTTGGGTAATCGGATTTATGGGTGCTGAGCTGTGCAAATGAGATAATGATGTCTCAAGCCTGTGCCACCACCAAAAAAAAAAAAAAAAAAAAAAAAAGCTTAAGAAGGGAGTAATTCACAAAGGTAGAGTGACAGGTATCATAAAGAGTATTATATCCCCAGGGAGGAAGACTCATGGTAGCCTGGTTCTCTCTGGATCACTGGAGCGAAGCCCTACCAGTGTGTGGCAGACGTGAGGACTCTTGCTGACACAGATGTCGGCTCTAATGCTCTTGATGTCCCGTGAACACACTTTGTACTTGCAGAACAATAAACTACACCAAGACTTTCCCCCGTACTCTGCCGTCTCCTCACTCTCACCCCTTAATCTGGGATTTAAAGTTTTAATTTCACTTTTACATGTATTTTTACGGTTCAATTCCACAAATTCCACCTCTAGTAGATCTACTCAGTCAGACAAGACAACGCTTTGGTCTCATTGCTGCCTGGTGTAACAGAACAGCTCTTTCAAGAGTAACTTTGTTCTCAATCATTGTTTTGTTTTTACTACCTGTACAATCCTAATGCCATTTTCTTTCCAAAGACTAGTTTTTGAAGGGGGGGGGGCCCTGTGGTGGTAGAGATGAACCGTCATGTTGAAACCCCTGTAACTTTTCAGTAAACGTGAAATTTTGGCTTGATAAACGCTCAAATAGTTTTATAAGTAAATCCTACATGTGGCAATACTTCTGAAGGCCTTAAAAGGTGGTTTAGAGTTTTGCAAACCAACTAACAATATTTTTGTTTCAGGGTGTCAACTATTTAGAGATATCCTGTAGCAAGATTTATAATCAGGATGATTAGAATTACATGGGAAAAGAAGATCTGTGGCATGATCATAATACTGGTGATTGATTTCTGCTCTGAGTCGAAGCCTGGGTACGGTCTCTTTGTGTGTGGATATGGTGTCATCTGCTGGTCACTCTTTGTAATGACATGAGTCAGGTTTCAAAGCCGTTGCAAAGGTGGGATTTGCTTTTCATGGAGGCACAGCCTGAGAGGATTCCAGTTTGAATAACTCGTTTAGTGGGTAAATGGAGGTACAGAAATGAGGAAATGACAAATGGAGAAAGCAATAAATAAAAGGTAACTGCTGTCAGGTGACTGAAATTTAACATCTGTTGACAGTTTGAAACATTTATCTGAGAACAAACCTCCTTGAGAAGCAAGAGGGCTGGAGCATACACTAGTTCTTACCAATCACACACTGTGAGAGCACTTGAAGACTGTTAATTACGGGACACCCTAGGACTGCCCAGAGGTGCTAGTGATGACTGTCAGGCAGAGAACACAAGGTTCATCCCCATAAATGTGAAGTGACCGGCGCCATCCCCCAACATTTCAAGTATTTTGAGGCAGGTTACTTCTGTTTCCGTTTCTTTGAGCTTCAGCCCCAAATAATGACAGTTTCATCTTGCAAAACTGTCCTAATCATTCTGTTATCCTAAACAAGGACCCTAAGGCTAGTCACGAGCCATTTCAACATTCAGTGTGCCAGTGGCTTCTGTGTATGTGACCTGATACCTAGTGTACTAGGTTCATGATCACGTGTCTGTTGCTCTTGGAGTGTGTCTGTCTCTGTGTGTGAGCACGTGTGTGTGTGCTCACCGTGTGCGGTGTACATTTGTGTGTATGCACCTGAGCACATACGCTGGACGTCGTCCTCAGTCTTCACTGTGTTCTGAGACAAAGTCTTTCACTAATGCCAAAGCTAAACTGGCCGGCCAGCGGCCAGCGGCCAGCGGCCAGCAAGCTGCAGCGACAAACGTGCCTTCTCCTCCGCAGAGCTGGGGTCACCAGAGCACGCCACTCTGGCCAATACAGGGTCTGAGGTCTGAACTCAGGTCTTTATGCTTGTGCTGTAGGCATTTTACTCTCTAGGCTGCTTACCCTAATCCCCTGGTGCTCATTTCTCATCTTTAGTCTGACATGTTGGAATGCTATGATGGTACTTTAGATAATTTGTGAGATTTCAGATTTAATGTCAGTTGAAGGCTTTGTGGGCTGGGAGAGCATGAACCCGGCCTGACATTTGAGTTAATGCTGATAAAATTAAACTGTTGTTTCCCCCATTGTGTAAGGCAGCATGTGGCACTATGTGCATGGCTAATTTTCTCAGAGGATAAGACCTTATCAGCGTGACAGGATAATTCTCCTATTGACAAGACAAATATTTAGTATCAGCAGTCTCAGTAAAATTGTTTGATTGGCCTTGGCGAGAATGAGCATCTTCTGTTTATACTCTCATCCTGAAACTATGGTTGCTTGGAGAATATGTCCATTGTGCTACCACTGAGGTGACTGAATGCAGTCGCCATCACCTGGGTAAGCCATCCTGCCAACCTGCTTGGTGGTTTCTGCTAAGACTGATGTGGATTGACACTGATCTGAGACAGAAATGCCGCGTGCCTATGGTTCAGGTCCCATGCTCCACATACAGATTTCTCTCTATCTGATCTTTCATAATTGCTTCTTCAAGGTATTTGGCCAAACATTAAGGACATTTATAATGCCTCAGAAGTCTGATTAGATTTTTAGCAAAGGCTACTTTCTCATCCACCAGCATGATGAGTTCTTATAGAATGATCACATAACAAAGCTCAGTTCAAGATAATAAACTTAGGCTGACATCATTTTCAAATGAACATAAAAAATTACTTTTACCCCACACCTGTTAAGAACTGAGAAAGAAGGGGAAACAAAAAGAAAGATTAATTTCAACCCCATTTGATGAGGTCAGCCTGGCACTGAAGCCACTCAGAATCCTCCAAAACAATTAAAATTTTAAATTTCTTTCTTTTTTTTTTAATATTAATTAATATTCCTGGCAAAAATCCCAACAAAATACCAGCAAACTAAATCCCATAGCAAACAAAAGAATCACTCACTTTGGTCAAGAGAGATTTTGAAATAAAATACAAGAATATTACAAAAATCCTCCCTCTGCCCACTCCGTTCCTCCTCAGAGAAGGGGAGGCCCCCAAGGGGTGCTGACCTACCCTGGCACCTCAAGTCACAGCAGGACTAAGCACATCCTCTCCCACTGAGGCCACACAAGGCAGCCCAGCTAGGAGAAAGAGACCCAAAGGCAGGCAACAGAGTCAGAGACATCCCCCCCCCCCCCCAATCGTTAGGGGACCCACATGAAGAACAAACTGCACATCTGCTACATTTGTGTAGGGGCCTAGGGCCAGCCCATGAACTTTTTTTTTGGTTGGTGGTTCAGTCTCTGTGAGCCTCCATGGGCCCATGTTAGTTTACTCTGTAGGTCTTCTTGTGGTGATCTTGTCCACTCTGGCTACCTCCATCTTTTCCTCCACTCTGCCACAAGACTCCCTGAGCTCAGCCTGCTGTTGGCTGTGGGTCTTTGCATCTGTTTCCATCAGCTGCTGGATGAAGCCTCTTAGAAGACAGTTATGCTTTGCTCAAGTCTGCAAGCAGAGCAGAGCATCATTAATAGTGTCAGGGGTTGGCTCTCTCCCATGGGGTGGGTCTCAAGTTGGGTCAGTCATTATTTGGCCCGTCTCTCAATCTCTGCTCCATCTTTATCCTTAAAATTCTGGGTCAAAGGTTTCGTGGATGGGTTGCTGTTCCACTCCCTTCTCTGGAAGTTTCTCCTGACTACATGAGGTGGTGACAGAAGATTCTATATCTTCTTCTGCTAGGCCTCTCAGCCAGAGTCACCCCTGTAGACTCCATGGAGCCTCCCCACCCCAGAGATGGCCCCCATTGATTTCCGTTCTCTCTCCCAGTTTCCCCTTCATCCCCTTCTTACACCTGATTCCCACCTCAGTTTTCCTTTCCACCCCCTCTTCCACCCAGTTCCCTCCCTCAATTTATTTCATTTGTCTATTTTATTTGCCTTTCTGAGTGAGATTCAAGCATCCTACCTTGGGCCTTCCTTGTTACTTAGCTTCGTTGGGTCTATGGTTATTCTGCATTTTATGGCTTATATCCACTTATAAGTGAGTACATGCCTCCCATGTCTTTCTTTACCTCACCCAGGATGATATTCTCTAGTTCCATCCATTTGCCTGAAAGTTGCATGATGTTCTTGTTTTTAATAGCGGAGTAGTATTCCATTGTGTAAAGGTACCACATTTTCTTTATCCATTCTATGGTTCAGGAACATTTAGGCAGTTTCCAGTTTCTGGAAATTACAAATAAATCTGCTATGAACATAGATGAGCAACTGTCTTGTGGTACGGTGGAGTATCTTTTGGGTATATGCCCAGGTGTGGTATAGCTGGGTCTTGACGTAGAACTGTTTCCAATTTTCTGTGAAACCTCAAGATTGATGTCCACAGTGCTTGTACAAGTTTACACTCTCATCAGCAATGAAGGAGTACTCCTCTTCTTCCACTTTTCACCAGCATGTGCCATCACTTGAGTTTTTGATCCTGCCATTCTGATGGGTGTAAGAGGGAATCTCAGAGTTGTTTTGATTTGCGTTTTCCTGTTGACTAAGACACTGAACATTTCTTTAAGTGCTTCTAAGCCATCCAATACTCCTCTGTTGAGAATTAGCTGTTTAGCTTTGTATCCCATTTTTAATTGGATTATTTGGTTTATTGGTGTTTAATTTCTTGACTTCTTAAATATTTTTGATAGTAACCCTTTGTCAATGTAGGGTTGGTGAAGATGTTTTCCCAATTTTAGTCTGTTGTTTTGTCCTATTGACGGTGTCATTTGCCTTACAGAAGCTTTTCAGTTTCTTGAGGTCCCATTTATTAATCATTGATATTAATATCTGAATCATCTGTTCAGGAAGTTGTCTCCTGTGCCAATGAGTTCAAGGCTCTTTCTCTTTCTCTTTTATTAGATTTACTGTCTCTGGTTTAATGTTGAAGACTTCGGTCCACTTGGACTTAAAGTTTGTGCAGGGTGAGAATCAGAATCTATTTACATTCTTCTGCATGTAGACATTCAATTAGTCCTGCTCTATTTGTTGAAGATGCTCTTTTTTCATTGTATGGTTTCAGTTTCTTTGTTGAAAATCAAGTATGTGTATGTGTGTGGGTTTATTTCTGAGTCTCTGACTCAATTCCATCAATTGACCTGTTTGTTCTTATTGCCAATACCATGCAGTTTTCATTACTAGTGCTCTGTATGGTGATACCTAGTGCTTCTGGATGGTGATACCTCCAGAAGATCTTTTATTTTATAGGATTGTTTTCACTATCCTGGGTTATTTATTTTTCCATATGAAGTTCAGAATTGCTCTTTCAAGGTCTGTAAAGAATTGTGTTGGAATTGTGATGGGAATTACATTGATCCTGTAGAATACTTTTGGTAAAATGGCCATTTTTTACTATGTTAATCCTACCAAATCATGAGCATGGGAGATCTTTTCATCTTCTGATATCTTCTCCAATTTCTTTCTTCAGAGACTTGAAGTTCTTGTCATACAGGTCTTTTATTTGCTTAGTTAGAGTTATGTGACAGCCTATTTGGAGTTAATGGCAATTTGGAATGAGCATCTAAGCAGTGAAACTTGGCCACTTGGCCCTGGTTACCATCTAAAGCTTGGAGGCTAAGAGATTGACCCTGGCAATTCTTCAGCAGTGGGCCTTGACCCTGAGAACTAGAGAGTAAATTTCTTGCTACCATGGTAACCAGACGGCTGACTCTGGGTAACCTTGAGTGAGCTCTCCTATGTTTTGGCCAAGTCAAGCTCCTGCCTGAGAAACTGCTTGTGCTTTTCTGCCTGCTTAAGTGTTAACCTGACGTCGATTAAACTGACACCTGGATCAGAGCCTAGACTTGGTGTCCTTCTCTGTGTTGCCCTCTCTCAGGTGGTATTCAGGTGTTGCTGCTGGGCAGCGACAGAGTTACACCAAGATACTTTATATTGTTTGTGGCTGTGAAGGTGTTGGTTTCCTAACTTCTGTCTCATCCCATTTATCATGTGTATAAAGAAGAGCTACTGATTTTTTTGAGTTAATTTTATATGCAGCCACTTTGCTGAAAGTGTTTTATAAGTAGTAGGAGTCCTATGGTAGAATTTTTGGGGTCACTTAAATATATAAATATATTTATATTATTATAAATATTATATTATATTATATTATTATAAATATAATAAATAATAATTAAATATTAAATATATAAAATTTTCTTCTATGATTTTCTTGAAAATATTTTCTGGACCTTGGAGCCTGGAGTCTTCTTTTTCATCAATTCCTATTATTCTTAGATTTTGTCTTTTCATAGCATCCTTGATTTCTTGGATATTTTGTGATTGGAATTTTTCTGATTTTACTTTTTCTTTGAGAGAAGTATCAATTTCTGCAAGTGTGTCTTCAGCTCCAGAGATTCTCTCTTCCATCTCTTGTATTCTGTTGGTGATGCTTACTTTTGTGGTTCCTGATCTTTTCTCCAAGTTCTCCAGCTCAAGAGTTTTCTCATTTTGTGTTTTCTTTATTGATTCTAATTCTGTTTTCATGCCTTGCACCATTTCTTCCATGTGTTTGAATTTGGATTCCTGTCTCTCTACGATGGACTCTATTTCTTTGTTCATTTCCTTTTTGTATGCCACTAATTTTTTCTCTACTTGTGCCTCTATTTGTTTGGCTATGTTTGCCTGTGTTTCTTTAAGGGTTTTGTCTATTTCTTCTTTCTTTACCTCCAATTGACTGGCCAACTCTTTGAAAGATTTGTTCATTTCCTCCTTATGAGCCTCAAATAATTGAGCAAGCATGGCTTTAAGGTCATTTTCCTGTGCTTCTGATGAATTGGAGTATCCATCGATTTTGGGGTTTGCTGGTGAAGTCATGATGTCCTGATTTATGTTGGAAGTGTTCTTTCGCCTACCTCTGGCCATTGGCTTATCTGAGACCTTCCCTGTTTATTTTTGGATTCAGCCGATCAGACTGGTACTGTCTCTCTCTCGAGTCTGGAGAATTCTTCAGGAAGTTGAGAGAGGTCCCGTGTCCTTAGCGTGTGCTGAGGACTAGCTGTACCTGTGGGAGGAAAGTACGCAGGCGCAAACAGAGGCAAATGCAAACGTGCGTGCGTGTGTATGTGTGTGTGTGTGTAAGTGGGTGTGGGCGTGTGTCTCGAGGGACAGAGTGATGGCTAATGTTGAACCCTTGAGTGTGTGGGAGGGGCTCTGCAATGTATATGTCGCAGGCGCTAGTGATGATCGCAGCGCAATTTCTGGCATTAACTGCCTTAACTCCTCAATTAGACCCACAGAGCAGGAACTTCAATGTTCCAAGTGCCCCTCTGTTTCCCAAAGTGGGTATATGGGTGGGAGGGGGCTCGATGCCTGGCTTCTGTTTTAGCAGGACCCAGGATCAGTGGAGCTGCAGATTCTCAAGGGTGCACTCACTTACAGGCAGGTCACTTGGCAGAGATCGGTGTATCTGGGCTCTCTGTTCTCTGGTTTGGCCCTGCTTCTTTGATGTGCTCCGCCAGTTCTGTGCTGTTGTCACTGCCAGGTTATGAGGTCTTGCTGCAGCTTGGAGATTTCAGGGTGGTCACGTCAGTAGGAATCGGGGTAACCAGCCTTTCTGTTCTCTGGTTTGGCCCTGGTTAGTCTTAAACTGGAGGGCTGATGTGACTCGCCAGCTCAGTGCTGCTCCGCCGCCAGGTTAGAAAGTCCCGCTGTATCTGGAGACTGGGTTGTTAGTCCAGATGCTTTCTGGGAGGTCCTGGGGTCTCTTCACTGTGCTCTCCAAGCTTCGAAGGCCCAGCGCCTGGTGTGTCTAGCTTGTATGGCGTTTCTGTCTGGTTTTGGTGAGTATATAGCGTATTCTCTGTCACTGTGGGATTGGGCGGGCTGTACCGTCAGTGATGGCGCTCCTGCGGAGCTAGTATGGCGTCTAGCAGACTCGGGCCCTGGGAGGATGGTGCAGCTGCCGCGCGAATCTGGGGCTCCAAGACACAGTACTGTTGGCCTTTGCCGATAAAGGACTTGGGGCTCAGCCTCAGTGGCTGCAGGCCCCAGGCAGTTAGGTCTGCGCTGAGAAAGGCGAGTCCGCTGTGCCGAGGAGGAGGGAGGTCTGGGGGAGGGGAGTGCCGAGAGATCAAAGGGTCGTTTCTCACCTTCCCCAAACAAGTCCCTGGGTGTGAGACCAAGGTTTTCACCTCCTGCGATGTTCCCTGTTGTTTAGAAAGTCTCTCAGTTGTTTCCCTGGCTGAAGGACTGTCACTGTCAGTCTATGAGAGACTGGACTTTGGATAATAGCCAGAGCCAAGAGGCCGAATTCCACTGCTCAGATCCCATTAACTCCAAATTTGCCATTAACTCCAAAAAGGCTGCCACAGGGTCACATACATATACTAGCATCTGTGAATAGTGATACTTTGACTTCTTCCTTTCCAACTTGTATCTGCTGATCTCCTTTAGTTGTCTTTTTGCTCTAGCTAGAACTTCAAGTACTATATTGTTAGATACAAAGAGAGTGTGCCTCCTTGTCTTGTCACTGATTTTAGTGAAATTGCTTTAAATTTCTTTCCATTTAATTTCCAAATTAATCTTTCCAATTAATTTCCATTTAATGGAAATTTAATTTCCATTTAATTTAATTTGGCTATCAGCTTGCTGTGTATTGCCTTTATTGTGTCTAGATATATACCTTAAATCTCTGATCTTTAACGTGAAGGGGTGTTGAATTTTGTCAAAGGCCTTTTCAGTGTATAATGAGATGATCATTTTTTTTCCTTTAGTTTTTTTTTTTTTAATATGTTGGATTACATTGATGGATTTTTGTATGTTGAACCATCCCTGCATCCCTCAGATGAAGCCTACTTGATCATAGTGGATGGTATTTTTAATGTGTTCTTGGATTCCATTTGCACATTTTATTGAGTATTTTTTGCATCAATGTTCATAAGAGAGATTGGTCTGAAGTTCTCTTTCTTTGTTGGGTCTTTGTGTTGTTCAGGTATCAGGGTGACTATGACCTCATTGAATGAGTTTGGAAATGTTCCTTCTGTTTCTGTTTTGTAGAATAGTTTGAGGAGTATTAGTATTTGCTCTTCTTTGAAAGTCTGGTAGAATTCTGCACTAAAATCATCTAGCCCATGAATTTTTTTGTTTGAAATGTTTTTAATGACTGTTTCTATTTCCTTAGAAATTATAGTTCTATTTCAATTGTTTACCTGCTCTTGACTTAAATCTGGTAAGTGGTATCTATCAAGAAAACAATTCACTTCATTTATATTTTCCAGTTTTGTGTAGTACAGGTTTTTGAAGTAATACCTAATGAGTCTTTGGATTTTGTCAGTGTTTGTTATATGCCCATTTTAATTTCTGGTTCTGTTTATTTGGATACTGTGTCTCTGCCTTTTAATTGGTTTGGCTAAGGGTTTGTCTATCTTGTTGGTTTTTTCAAAGAACCATCTCTTGGTTTAGTTGATTCTTTGTTTTTTCCCCTTTGTTTCTAATTTATTGATTCTAGCCCTTGGGTTTGATTATTTTCTGCTATCTATTCCTCTTGGATGTGTTTGCTTCTCTCCCCACCAATCCCCCGAGGGCTTCTAGGTGTGCTTTTAAATTGGTAGTATGAGATCTCTCTGATCACTTTATGAAGGCATTTAGTCCTATGAACTTTCCTCAGCACTGCTTTCGTTATACCGTGTAAGTTTGGGTATGTTGTGCCTTCATTTTCTTTGAATTCTAGACAGTTTTTCATTTCTTTCTTTCTTTTTTCCCTGACCATTGAGTAAAGAGTTGTTCAAATTTCCATGAGTTTACAGGCTTTCTGTTGTTTCTGTTGTTGAATTTCAGCTTTAATACATGGTGATCTGATAAGAAGCTAGGGGTTATTTCAGTTTTCTTGTATCTGTCCAGGCTTGCTTTGTGACTGGCTCTATAGTCAATTTTGGAGAAGTCTTATGAGGTGCTGAAAAGATGATATATTCTTTCGTGTTTGGGTTAAAAGTTCTGATTCATAACATCTGTTATTTTCACTATTTCTCTGTTTAGTTTCTGTCCATTGGTGAGAGTAGGGTATGGAAATCTATCACTATTAATATGTGAGTTTTAATGTGTGATTTAACTTTTATTAATGTTTCTTGTAAAAATCTGGATGTCCTCATATTTGAGACATAGCTATTCAAGACTGAGCTCTCTTGGTGGATTTTTTTTTATGAAAAAATTTGTATGAAATGTCCTTCCTCCATCTCTTATTTAATTTTGGTTGAAATTCTATTTTATCAGATATTAGAATATTATTCCAGCTTCCTTTTCAGGTTTCTTTGCTTGGAAAACTTTTTCCATCCCTTTACTCTTAGGTTATGTCTATCTTTTTTGCTGAAGTGTGTTTTTTGTATGCAATAGAATGATGGATCATGTTTAAGCATCCATCTGCTAATCTGTGTCTTTTTTATTGGGGAGTTGAAGCCATTGATGTTGAAAGATATTAATGAGCAGTGGTTGTTACTTTCTGTTATTTTGATGTTGGTGGTGGTTGTGTGTGTGTGTGTGTGTATTTGTGAAAGTATGCACTCCCCTTGTTTGGTTTTATTTTTGTGGGGTTATTTATTTCCCATGTTTTCTTGTGTGTAGTTAACTTCCTTGGGTTGGGATTTTCCTTCTAGTATCTTCTGTAGGGTGGATTTGTGGACAGATGTTGTTTTAATTTAGTTTTGTTATGGAATATCTTGTTTTCTCTATTTATGGTAATTAAAAGTTTTACTGGTTATAGTAGTCTGGGCTCACATCTGTGGTTTCTTAGAGTCTACAATATTCCTGCCCAGGCCCCTCTGGCTCTTGGAGTCTTTCTTGAGAAGTTGCATGTAATTCTGATAGTTCTGCCTTTATGTGCTATTTGACCTTTTCCATTTACTGCTTTTAATACTCTTTCATTGTTCTACACACTTAGTGCCTACATAAAAACTAGAGAGATATCCTACTATCAACTTAATAGCACACCTGAAAGTTTAGGCTGGTGAATCAGTGGAAGCAAATAGAAGACCCAGAAATAAACCCACATACCTATACATACCTGATTTTTGACAAGCCAAAACCATACGATGTAAAAAGACAGTATTTTCAACAAATGATGCTAACTGGATGTCTACATGGAGAAAAATGCAAACAGATACATATTTGTCGCCCTGCATAAAACTCAAGTCCAAATGGATCGAAGACCTCAACATAAAACCAGATACACTAAATCAGCTAGAGGAGAAAGTGGGTAAGAGCCTTGAACTCATTGGCACAGGAGACAACCTCATGAACAGAAAGTTCTAGAAGAAAAAGAAGAAACCACTCTGAAAATAAGTAGATGGCAGGAAATCATCAAACTCAGGGATGAACTCAACAAATTAGAATAGAAGAGAATAATACAAGGAATTAATGAAAGATGGTTGATTCTTTGAAAAATTAACTAAAGGCAAAGAAAGAATATCCAAATTAACAAAATCATAATTGAAAAGGGGAAGGTAACGATAGATACCAAGGAAATACAGACAATCATGCACATATATTTTAAAAACTCCATCAAATTTTATATTTATATTTTACTCCATCAAATTGGAAAATCTAAAACAAAAGTATAATTTTCTCAATGCATACCACCTACAAAGAGTTAAATCAAGATCAAATAAGCAATTTAAGCAAACCTGTTACCCCTAGTAAAATATAAGCAGTAATTGAAAGTCTCCTAATCAAAAACAGCTTATTGCCAGATGGTTTTAGTGCAGAATTCTACCAAACTTTCAAAGAAGAGTCAATGCCAACACTCATAAAATTATTCCACAACATAGTAACAGAAGAAACTCTTCCCAATTCATTTTATAAGGCTACAGTCATCCTGATACCCAAACCACACAAAGTCTCAACAAAGAAACAGAATTATATACCAATCTCCCTCATGAATATAAATAGAAAAAAATTAACAAAATATTCACAAACCCAACCTAAGAACATATAAAAAAGATCGTCTGCTGTTAGGGAGTGGTCTTGTGCTGTGTATTCTGATGCTGATTATTGGCCCCCAAGATCTGGTTGGTTCCCAGATGAACAGACACTCACATACCTCAAAATGACTTTCATAACCTTGCCAAAGAAATTATCCCTGATTGATTGATTAAAAGATCTGTACCTGGGCAGGACAAAAGGAGGTAGGCATGGCTAGAGTTTGAGAGCTTGGAGAAGAGGAGGACCTTGGGAAGGAAACAGAAACAAGAACAGGAGGAGAAAGGAAGCAGAGAGTCACCATAAGTAAGCATAAAGAAACACACGGTAGGCATAGATGAAGGAAGTGCCCCAGATGAATAGGCAAGTATTTATGGAACTATGGATGGGAGGTAGCCTGGGATGGGGCTGGGAGATAAAGGCAGCTTATAAAGTTAATATCTGCCCTGTCCCAGGTGATACAAGACTATTATAAAATCTATTAGGTGTCTGTGTCTTTTATTGATTGTGATAGTGGGTTAGATATACTGCCATGATAATTATAGGCTAACAATAAACATTATTAGACCATACCATTAAATTAACAGCAAGAATCTACCATGATCATCTAGGTTTAAACCCAGAGATTTAGGGTGGTTCAACATATAAAAATAAGTAAATATAATCTACTACATGAACAAACTGAACAAACCCTGTTATCATCTCATTAGATGTAGAAAAGGCCTTTGGCAAATTCCAACACCCCTACATGATAAAAGTCCTGGGATAAAATGGTCATACCTCAATATAGAAAAAAAAGTTCAAAGCAATTTCACCAAAATCAGGAATAAGACAAGGTCATCCACTCTCTCCATATCTAATCTATGTAGTACTTGGAGCTGTAGCTGAAGAAATAAGACAACTGAAAGAGATATAAATTGAATAGGAAGAAGTCAAAGTATCCTCTTTAGCAGATGATATGATAGAAAACATAGTGACCCTAAAAATTCCACCAGGGAACTCCCACAGCTGATAAAGTCTGTAGCTGTATACAAAATTAATTCACAAAAATTATACAAATGACAAATATTCTGAGAAAGAAAGCATTTAAACAGCACCTTTCATGAAAGCCTCCAACAACAAAATTTGTCTTTGGTGTAACTCTAACCAACCAAGTGAAGAACTTGTATGATAAAAACTTCAAGTGTTTGAAGAAATAACTTGAAGAAGATATCATAATATGGAAAAAATCTCCCATGCTCATGGATCTGTAGGACTAACATAGTAAAAATAGGCATCCTATCAGCAACAATCTGTAGATTTCATGCAATTACCATCAAAATTCCAACACATTTTTTTTTTTTTTTTTTACAAATCTTGAAAGGACAATTCTTGGCTTCATATGACAAAAACAAAACAAAACAAAACAAAAAACAAAACAGAATAGCTAAAACAATCCCAAACAACAAAAGAATTGCTGGAAGTCTCATTTTTCTGGATTTCAAGCACCACAGAGATAAATTAATTTAAAAAATATACATGGTATTGACATAAAAACAGATAGGTTGGTTAATGGATTTGAATCAAAGACCCACAAATAAATCGAACCAACTATGGGCACCCAATTTTTAATAAAGAAGCAGAAATTCACATTTGAAAAGAAGACATCACCTTTAATAAATAGTGCTAGTCAAGTTGGATGTTGGCATATAGAAGAATACAAGTAGATCTATATGTATAATCCTACACAAAATGCAAATCCATGTGGATTAAAGACCTTAATATAAAACCAGAGACACTGAACTTCATAGAAGAGAAAGCAGAGAATAACCTTGAACTCACTGGCACAGGAGATGAATTTTTGAATAGAACACTGATAGCACAGGCACTAAGACCAACAATTAATTAATGGGACCTCATGAAACTGAATGTTAAAGTCTGCATGCCAATGTCTCTCTTTGCTTTGACAAGGTTCCAGGATTCAGGGTAAGATCTGGGATAGGATGTGAAATTCCTGTTCACTTATCTCTTGGGTCTCCAAGATGATGGCTCAGGCAATTGCTCATGATTTATGATTGAAAGAAAAAGTAATAGGGGACAGAGCCCAGAATTCCTTCTGTAATAATAAGGATGGGCTGCACTGCTGCTAAGAAAACATAAGCTGATCATTTTTTTTTTTCTCTGACTGGAGCTGTCTTAAAAAGCAGCTTCTAGCCAAAACTGCAAGGATTGTAAAAGGGGGCTGTTTGATCTGAGATTAGCTTCTGAGCAGGAGCAGGTTGCTGTGGAGGCCTCCACTGGCTAAGTAAACTTGGTTTGCTCATTTTGTAAGGCTTGCTCATCTTGTTAGGTCCTGAATCTACTCACTTATTTGTGAATCAATAGGAAAAGGAAAAGAGGAGATAAAGTAAGCAATGACCACTCAGGCACACACACCCAAGGGAAGAGGTTGGATGAAGTTAAAAACTTTAACAAATCCCCACAAGCTCAAATATGGCTAGGACGTTGATTTTTTTATTATATATTTTTTGTTTTTAATTTATTTTTTATATTAATTACAGTTTATTCACTTTGTATCCCAGCTGTACCTCCCTTCCTCATTCCCTCACAATTCCACCCTTCCCCCCTCATCTCCTCCCATGACCCTTTCCAAGTCCACTTATAGGGGAGGTCCTCCTCCACTTTCATCTGACCCTAGTTATCAGGTCTCATCAGACTGGCTTCAATGTCCTCCTCTATGGCCTGGAGGTGATCAAAGAGCCAGCCACTGAGTTCATGTCAGAGAAAGCCTCTGTTCCCATTTCTAGGGAACCTACTTGGACATTGAGCTGCCATGGGCTACATCTGAGCACAGGTAATAGGTAATATCCATGAATGGTCCTTGGTTGGAGTATCAGTCTCAGAAAAGACCCCTGTGCCCAGATTTTTTGGTTCTGTTGGTCTCCTTGTGGAGCTCCTGTCCTCTTCAGGTCTTACTGTCTCCCTCTTCTTTTTAATTCTTTATTAATTACACTTTATTCACTTTGTATCCCCCCTGTGTTTTCCTCCCTCTTCCCATCCAGATCCCTGCCTTCTTCCGCACTCTGCAGGCATGCCCCTCCCCAAGTGCACTGATAGGGGAGGTCTTCTTTTCCTTCATTCTGATCCTAGTCAATTAGGTCTCATCAGGAGTGGCTGCATTGTCTACTTCTGTGGCCTGGTGATGCTGCTTCCCCCTCAGGGGGTGGTAATTAAAGAGCAGGAAGATTCTCTGCACTCTGCCTAAGATTTGGTTATGAGTCTCAGCATCTGCTTTGATACACTGCTGGGTAAAGTCTTTCAGAGGTCCTCTGTGGTAGGCTCCTATCCTGTTTTCTCATGTTTCCAATGTCCATCCTGTTTTGTTTTGTTTTTTTTTTCTGAGTGAGGATTGATCGTCTTACCCAGAATCCTCCTTCTTGCTTGGTTTCTTTAGGTGTACACAGATTTGTGTAGGTTGTCCTATATTATATGTCTAGTATCCACTTATAGGTGAGTATATACTGTGTGTGTCTTTCTGCTTCTGGGATACCTCACTCAGGATGATTTTTTTCTAGATCCCACCATTTGCCTGCAAATTTCATGATTTCCTTGTTTTTAATTGCTGAGTAGTATTCCATTGTGTAAATGTACCACAATTTCTGTATCTACTCCTCCATTAAGGGACATTTCAGTTGTTTCCAGGTTCCTTGCTATTATGAATAAAGCTACCATGAACATGGTTGAACAAATGGATGATGTTAATTTTTACTAGCATCTTCTCTGTAGAAATTGCATCAAGTTTAGTCTTCCAGTTCCATCGTATCAGCCCATATGTACATATAGACAGACAGTTAGACATATAGACCTGTACGTATTCATACAGATGTTCAATGTACTGTACAAAAGGATCTACTTACATACATACAGACAATTGACATCCATTCATGTAACATATATACATACATATATATATATATATATATATATCAGGCAGATAGACATATTTACATATATACAACTCATGGATGAAGCAAATTCTAGCAGGCTTCTGCCCAATGCATTTCTGCCAACAGGCTCTGCTCTCATTTATTGTGTGGTTACAGTTTTATACTTCTGAAACAAAGGGCTTACCTCAAAGTTAAAAAAAACAAATCACAAAGCCAGATGAATTCTTAAATACAACAAATTACATGCTTTAAAACTAAGCATTTCTTATCCATGTATCCATTACATAAGTTCATAGTGAGTTCATAGTGACAAAGGTTGAGAAGTTCTAAAGGTTAACAGGGTCCAAAAGTTACGAGAATATATGTCATTTCAATTAGGACTGACTTGGCTACACATTCTCCAGCTATCTCTTAGTTTATAGTGAGTTCAGAACAATAATTTAATCTGTCTCTCATTCCAAGAAACAAAGTAAGTTTAAAATGACAGTATATAATGCTGTCATTATAAGGTACATATAAGGTGATAAGGTATAAGGAATTACAACAGAACAATTTGTATATATTTTGATATTAAGGTTTGTACTTAATTAGACATTGTTTGGTAGTCCCATTATTATTTGGATTCATGGGAAGTTTAATCCAACTTGCTTATGTTTATGGTGTATACCAGGATTCGTGAGTGAAGGCTTATCTTGAAGATACAAATCTGTTTCCTAGTGAGGCATCTGGAGGTCCACAAAGGTATTTATTGCAGCCATAAACTTTCTAAAATTGTTTTAGAAGTTCTAAAAAAATTTAACGTTAAAACTGCTTGAATAAAATCAGGAATTCCATAATTGAGAATTAATTCATCTGAACAGCAATACATCTTCAATAAGATCCCATCAGAAGTTTGTTCAATCAGAGTGGGTAAATACCCAGAAAGTGACAATACCCACCATGCCAGATTTTAGAGAGATGCAGCAGTGCACAAATGATGGTGTTGTCAGAGGTTGGAAGAAATTCTGGGGTACATCATGGTACAAACTTTGCAAAATACTGGATCCCCTTCCAAAAGGCCTACCTGCCTAATGAGCTCCTTTAACAGACTGGCTCCTGACAATTGAAAACCTTCTATATGGCAAAGGACACTGTTATTCAGGCAAGGTAGCAAGTTCCAGAATGGGAATAGATTTTTATCAACTCCACACGTGATAGAAGACTAATATCCAAAATCTATAAAGAACCCAGGAAACAATGTATCCAAAAATCAAATAATACAATTAAAATGGGCTATATATCTAAGCAAAATTTTCAATAGAGGAAACTCAAATGACTGAGAAACACTTAATAAATGTCCAAATCCTTAGCCATCAGGGGAATGCAAATCAAAACTACTTTGAGATTCCATTTTACACTTTTCAGGGTGACTAAGATCAACACAAGGGACAATTCATGCTGATGAAGATGAAGAATAAGGGGAACATTCATCCACTGCTGGTGGGAGTGCAAACTCATACAGACACTATGGAAGTCAACATGGAAGACAGGAATCAGTCTACCTCATGATTCACTACACCACTTTTGGACATATACCTAAATTATACTTCATTGTACCACAAGGACACTTGCTCAGTCATGTTCATGGCTGCTCTATTAAACATAGCCAGAAACTGGAAACAACTTAGATGTTTGTTAACGAAAAAATTGATAAAGAAAATGTGGTACATTTATACAGTGAAGTATTACACTATTGTTAAAAAAGCTGACATAAATTTTGCAGGCAAATGGATGGAACTAGAGAAAAGTCATCTTGAGCAAGATAACCCAGACCCAGACAATTATAGTGTGTATTCACTTATATGTGGATATTAACTGTCCAGTAAATGATAACCAACCTACAATCTGTAGAACCAGAGAGGTTAGGTATAAAGGAGAACCTCATGGATCTCTGTGGAAGTTAGAAATAGAATAGATTTTCTTTGGGTAGAATTGGGGCAGAAAGGAGGATCATGAGGGGAAGGGAAGGAGAGATAGGGTCAATAGAAGGAACAAAGGAAGAAATAGCTAAAATTGGGGAAGGAGGCATTTGAGAGTTGGTATGCAAACCTAGCTCAACGGAAACTTCCTGAAAGATATGAAGGTGATTCCAGTAAAGTCTCCAAATAATGAGGGAGTTAGAATACCAACTGGCCATCTCTGGTCACTAAACGAAGCTCCCAGGTTTAGTACTGGGTTATATCTAATTGAGTTAATGGCTGAAAGAGTCCTTCAGAAGTCCCCAAACAATCTAGCCTGTTGCCAAGACAATAGGTTAATCTCTACAAACTCAGAGCAAAGCTCTGTTGTTGAAGACAACACCTTCACAGCTCACTGAGCATGGAGAAGTTGAGCTGGTGCCCACACAGAACCTTTCACCCCTACGTTCTAATATATTTGATATGGGAAAGTACTCTGCAAGATATCAAATAGAAAACACCAACCCAGCTAGAAAAGCATTGATCTACAATGCTGTCTTGCCTGCAAAATATGCTAGAGCAATGGTGACACAAAAACTGTGAGAAACCAACCAATGTCTGATTGGACTTAAAGCCCACTCCATGATATGGAACCCATACCGGACATTTTATGGGTGACCAAAAACCAGAGACTAGATATCTCAGAGACCTTGGGTAAGACTAAATACTACTGGTCTTTAAAAATTAGTGATAAAATGACTTCTAATGACATTCTGCTATACTCAGATCAATAAGGATTCAGACATTATCAGAGAAGCTTTCATCTACAGCAGATGAGGACAAATATAGATATCCACTCTATACACACACAGAGACCTTGAACCAGACAGGTATAAATGGAAAATCTTCATCAAATTCCTTTCCTCAGACCTCAGGAAACACTGTAGAAGAGGAGGCAAAAAGCTCAAGAGACAGAAAAGAGGGGGGACACCGGGAGAACAAGGACCTTTAAATCAACTGAACAGAGCTCATATGAACTCACAGAAACTGAAGCAAGCACATGACCTACACAGTTCTGTGCCAAGTCTTTTACATATGTGTTATAGTTTTTAGTATTTTTATGAGACTCTGTGAAAGTGAACTAGTAGGTGTCTCATTCTTGTGCCTGCTCTTGGGGCTCTTTTCCTTCTGTGTTTTGTCTTATCCAACATTAGTGTGAGGGCTTTTGTTTTGTCTTATTATATTTTATTTTATTATTTTTTTTTGTTATCTCCTAGAAGCCTTCTCTGTTCTAATGAGAGACAGAAAAGGAGTGGATCCAGATGGGAGTGCAGGAGGGAAAGAACTGAGAGGTGTAGAGGAAGGGGAAAGAATGTTTTCAAATAAGGGGGACAATAGGTCATACGTATAGTCTTTCTTGAAAATTACTTGAAGTGTATTTAATAGCTTCACACACTAACACTGTCGGTTAAAATGTTCTGTTAATGTTTATGTACATATTATTACATACGTTCTTTATAGTCTTATTGAAATTTAAGTTGAATTATTCTGTTAATTATTGAGAGAATTTTATTGACATCTCCCATTCCAATTTTGACGACATCTGTTTCTCCTTATCAATTTTTGCTTCATAATATTTTGAAACTCTGTTTTCCATTGTATAAAGGTTTAGTAGTGTAACATTTTCATGATAATTTAGCCTGATTATGAATATAGAATTATCTTATTTTGCTTGATTATTTTCTTTGGCTCAAAAGATGCTTAGTCTAAAGTTAATGTAGCTATTATCTAAGTGTACTGCTTCCTGAGGGGGGGAAAAACTACATAAAAAATAAGCTGCTAATTCGGATGAGACAGGATAAGCTAGGGTCAGATGGAAGGGGAGGAGGACCTCCGCTAACCACGGACTTGGAATGGGGCAGAGAAAGAGATGAGGAAGAGAGGGTGGGGTTGGGAGGGGAAGAGGAAGAGGACTACAGCTGGGATACAAAGTGAATAAACTGTAATTAATACAAACATAAAAATTTAATTGAAAAATAAGCTGCTGATGAAATATTGTGGGACTTTGTATTAGATTTTCCTGATGGGACAAACAATAAGACTTTCAGAGAGAGTGATGACTGAGTTAGGTAATCTGTGTCAGCCACCCTTATCCTTTCTTCTCTTTAATGGGGCCATTTTGTTCTTGCTTTCCTTTGGCTGCTAATCTACCCCTGCACTTTATTTTCTCTTCAGTTTATCAAAACCTTCTTACTTTTCTTGACAATTTCATTTTTGAAAAAAAATTCAGCTGCTTTAGATTTTTGTGCAGTTCAATATCTGTTTTTAATTTTTATGTAGAGATAATCAAATCCTGCTTTGCTTCCTTCATATTTATGTCTGATTATGATGTTATACTATGGTCCAGATCCTTTGTAATAATAATAAAAAAAAAACATTTAAAAAAACACCTTCCACTTAAGAAATTTTCAGAAAACATGTCTGCAATCTGGGTCAACTAGAGTTTTTGTTTGTTTGTTTGTTTTGAGAACAAGAGAATAAGAAGAGACAGTCTTGACTTAATTATGACAAGGAGTAAACTAGGATTGGGATTTATGCTTAAATGATATGGTTTCAGAATGTAGACAGAAACGACTTTTCCCCAGATGCTGCTCGTACATTGCTCTGCTAATGGAAGAAAGGATGATAAGGAAGATAGATCAGGAGCACACACACACACACACACACACACACACACACACACACACACTTTGGAATGAGATACAGTTAAAAAATAACACTTGGCCGAAATACTTTTGAGACCATTTAAAGTTTTTCCCTTCAGGTTTAAACCCTTGAGGCTTAAGTCCTTTGGGGACATGGCTCTGAACAATTGCATGCTCCTACGATAAGGTCCTTTATTTTGTGAAATATGTGAACCAATGTTAAGCCCAAGGGTTCTTTCTTTATGTCTAGGTACATCAGCATGGGAGGTTTTTCATTACAAAGTACTTATGTAGTCACTTGTCTCAGAAAGTTTACCATCGAGAAGGAAGTCAGATCTTCTATGTTCTAGAAAATGACTATTTTCTTTAAAGTCACTGACAGATGCAGAAAGGATATCCTTAAAGAAGTGAGCACAGTAGTTTTGGACAGCACAAAGTTTTGAAACATGGTAGAGAAGCATTAATGGTGTGAAATGCTCTCTCCCTCATAATATTTTGATAGTTTACTCACAGAATTACAGTTGCTCGATGTGGCTTCTAAACCAATTTGTCTGGAGGTAAAGCATAAACATGATATGGAGATGCTTGTAGCAGTAATATACTACTTTTTGAAAACTACAGAGGAATTTTAAATCTCCACACCATAACCAGCAATATGCCTGTGAGATAACGCGTGTTAGTGAGCTTATTGTCATCTTTGTGAAAGGTAAGCCTTTTTAAGGCATAATTTCCTAACATCAGAAATATATACAAATTTATTTGCCGATTGGGGATGAATATTTCAAGAAGAGAGAGAGGAATAGGCTGTCTGCAAAAATTTCTAAAATAAGAAAACATTAGATATGAAAAGGCTATGCTAATTCTTTTCTTCACTTTGTGAATGACTCAAAGTAACTTACACTCAAATAATAAATAAATAAATAATAACCTGTTTATAAACTTGTCACAATCTATATTACACTTTGTCCTAACATACCTATCACAGTGAATTGCATGAGAGTGTACACAGAGGACATAGGACATTTCTACAATTGACAATGCTCAACAAAAATCTTAAGGTGTCAGTTTAACTGCCTAAAATACACCAGTACAGCATCACCAAAATGGTGTCATTAAAATAGTAGCAAACATGCAGATTAAGTCACTTAATTTATCTGAAATGTGCATGGTGCTTCACATGGTAATAGTTATGGGACATAACTATCATAAATTTATTATGCCATTGATTTTGTTATTTCATTTCATTTGATAGTAGCAGTCATATGTTATAATAATTGCTTTTTTAAAAGTTTATGTACGTATGAGACATCACGTAAAATAATTTAATGTTATTTTAACTATGTAGATTCTTAATTTATCATGCAAATTCCATGATAAATTGCCCTCAACGTTTGTCAGACACCATGATTTCTAAGTTTGCATCTCTCCTGCTTTTCCCTGATAGCATAATCACTTACTGGAAGATGCAGTTGTGAGAAATTCTGGCCCCTTCCCTTTCTTCTCAATTTTTCCTCTCACACTTTTCCTGGATGACATTGCTTACTTCACACCAGCCATACACTGAATTATTGTCTCTTCTCATTGGAAGATGAACATTAAGTGAAAATAATGTGTTTTGCTTTTCTTCAAAATGGCCATCCTTTTTGCCGTGTGTGGTTGACTTTCCCATATCTCTTTCTACGTTGAAATGGGAAATAGACTGAAACACACACATATGAATTGTACTTTCATATTGGTCATTATTCAGGAATAACTGGATGCCATATTTAACATTTCCCTAATATACGATATAGGATATTAAACTTCCAGTTGTATTAACAGTGTTCCCAATAAAAGTATACTCAAGTAGGATTTATAAAATTCTTTCTGTGCATGTGTGTGTGTGTGTGTGTGTGTGTGTGTGTGTGTGTGTGTGCACGTGCATGCACACATGCACACACACCATTTCTCAGTACTGTCGACCTTGACTTTACAGACTGGGTTTCCAACTGGCTTGGGACTTGCTGAGTGGGATAGGACAGCTAGGAAGTCAGCCCAAAGGCTCTATCTGTCTATGTCTTTCCTGACCTGAGGTCATAAGAGCATTCCAACTTTCTAAACATGAATTCTAGGGAGCAGGTTTCAGTGGTTTCAGGGTAAGCACTTTAAAAACTGACATATTTCCCAAACCAGTTAAAAGGGTTGCATTATTATATCACAGAGTGAAATGAAAACAGAGTAAGTTTATTAAAAGAACAATTTAAAGAACAATCACAGGAGCTACTAGATGAATGCACTTAGATAACTCTTGATGGGAGAGTGTTCAGATTCCAAAGAGCTCCAGGGGTAACTTGAAGATGACTTAGGATTTTCACACAACTGTCTAGTAAGTATGACTATTATCTTCCAGTTCAACATTGCTGACCAACTGCCTTTAATAGACCTATTGAGGACAAGTATCACTTGTTTGAGCTCGGTGGGTCATAATTCTTATTGTTTTGACAGGTCCCAACTGACCAATGGAAGAGAAGAATAAGACTGCAGTGCTTGAGTTTCTCTTCCTTGGAATCACAGACAACCTTCCTCAGAAGATTGTCCTGTTCACCATGATTTTCTTTGTTTATCTTGTCACCTTTGGGGGTAACGTGGGCATGATCACTCTCATATGGGTGGACCCCAGGCTGCACACACCTATGTACTTTTTTCTCAGCCACCTGTCCTTTATAGATGCATGCTCCTCTTCTTCTATAGCTCCCAAGATGCTGTATGACATTTTTGCAGAGAGCAAAGCCATCTCTTTCATGGGCTGTGCAGCACAGATGTGGTTCTTTGGTCTCTTTGTGGCAACCGAGTGTTTTCTCCTGGCTGCCATGGCCTATGATCGGTATGCAGCCATCTGTAAACCCTTGCTGTATACACTCATTATGTCCCAGCATGTCTGTATGTTGTTGGTTATTGGACCTTATGCCATTGCTATTATAAGTACAATGACCCACACAACTTTAACCTTTAGCTTACCATTCTGTGGTCCACACATTATCAACCACTTTTTCTGTGATATTTCCCCATTGTTGTCTCTAGCATGTACTGACACCCAGATCAATAAGTTGGTGCTTTTTGTCTTGGCTGGAGCAGTAGGTGTGCTCAGTGGTGTGATCATCCTGGTCTCCTATGTTTGCATCTTGATGACAATTTTGAAAATTCAGACAGGCAATGGGAGACGAAAAGCTTTCTCAACTTGTTCCTCTCACTTAGCAACTGTCTCTATCCTGTATGGGACACTTTTCTTCATCTATGTTCGACCTAATACCAGTTCCTCCCTGGATATTAATAAAGTGATTGCCTTATTTTATACTGTGGTGATCCCCATGCTGAACCCCCTCATCTACAGCTTGAGGAACAAAGAAGTGAAAGATGCATTCAGGAGAACTTTGGAAAAAAAACACTTTCTAATATGTGCTTAAGATAGAATCTCTCTGTGACATACCTAAGTTATGAGAGCAAAACCTAAGTTAAAGACTACTGGAGTGAGAACCAGAATCCTTGTTTTGCCTGATCACAGATGATTTCACAAACTTGTGCTAGAGCCTGACGGACACTAGCTTACTGACTTAGCATTTTTAGTCAATTTAACCATACATTGATATATTTTAAACATGCAACTTCAAGGTAAGAGCCATACTTTTGACAAAATGCTGCATGTAATAACTGATCCAAAGGAAACTGAAATTATGGAAGTTCAACCCTGGATGATAGATGTATACGCTTCAATATTCTGGCAGCACACACTCCTTGGAACTGAAAACGCATGTAGTCTTCTTTGTTTTTAAAGCTTATTGTTATGTGTATGTATATTTTGCCTCATGTATGTAAATGTAATATGTGTGTACAATGTCTGAAGAGTCCAAAAAAAGCATAAGATCTTCTGTAACTAGAGTTACAGGAAGTTGTGACCTGCCATTTTTGTGCTAGGATTTGAACCCTGGTACTCTGGAAGAGCAGCCAGTACTCTTAGCTAATTAACATATTAATCCTTTGTGCTGACAACACGTGAGATCTATTCTCTTTAGACAATTCATGTATATAAAACACTGTTATTTGTTTATTTATTTTTTGTTTTTTCAAGACTGGGTTTCTAATTTTTACTTTTTAAAATTAATTTATTCTCCCATATATTACATCCCAAGTATAGGTTCCTTTCTTTCCTCTGCCTTCCACCTCCTCCATCTCCCCAGTTCTCTCACATTCACTCCTACATTTCCCTTCAGAAAAGGGCAGGCCTCCAAGGGATAATAGCCAAATGTGGCATGTCAAGTTGCCTTCTCCCCTCATATTAAGACTGGACAAGGTCACCTAGCAGGTAGACAAGGGTCCCCAAAGTAGGCAAAATCATTAGAAAAAAAAAACCTGTTCCCTCTGTTAGGAGTTCCACAAAATCGCCAAGATACACAACAATAATACTTACAGAGGGCCTAGGTTAGACCCAATGCAGGCTCCCTGATTGTCAGTCAGTCTCAGTGAGCTCCTGAGTCCAGGTTTGTTGATTCTGTGGGTTTCCTTCTGTCTCCGACAACCCTTCCTCCCCCTCTTTAGCAGGAGTCTCTGAAATTCATCTAGTAGTTTGGCTGTGGGTCTCTGCATCTGTTTCTATCAGTTGCTGGTTGAAGCCTCACTGAGGACAGTTGGGTTAGTTACTAATCTATGAGTCTAGCAGAGTACCATTAGGCATCATTTCCTTGACTTTTATCTTTTTGCCAGTTGTGTTTGGTGTGGATGGATTGGGGGCAAGTGGGGACTGAAACAGGAGAGATCAGGTGAGGGAAAGGATGGAGGAAGAGAGCATGGGAGAGGCTATAAATATTGAGCAGCCATGTTGCTGAATTAAAAATTCCTCCAGAATCGTCAGCTGGAATTGGGAGGCAATTCTGGGGAAGGTAGAAAACTAGTGCAATGGAAACTCCCAGGAATTTATTAGGGTGGCCCTAGCCTTAGCCAGTAATGGCACACACAGGGCCTGAACCAGACATCTCCTATAACCAGGTCAGACATTCAATGGAGGGACTGCACCAACCCCATCACAAAACCTTCAACCTGCCATTTGTCCTGTCAGCATGCTGTGCTGATGTAAAGGTGGCATAGAAACTGTGTGAGTGGCCAAAAACTGACTGGTCCATATTGAGACTCATGCCAGGAGAGGGAGCCCACCCCTGATGCTATCTAGAGGACCAGAAACCAGAGGCTGGTTGGCCCAGGGACAGGGATTCTTATAAAATACTATTGTTAACTAGAATCACACTGATGTATAGAATGTAGAAAATATTTGTGAAAACAATATTGGAGCCCAAATCAAATCCAAGTTTCTAAAGTAAAACTCTTAACTCCAACATGTAAGACACACACTTTTCCTTGTTTTCTATAGATATAATTCTAAAATAAAGACTATATGGAAAAAAGAGTTAATTTAAATGTATAGCAACAATTTCTAGAGACAGGAGGGCTTAGAGGACAGTCAGATGTGGGAGGATGGCTATTTGAACACAGACAAATACAAACAATATGTTCTAATTTTCTTTAGCTTTGTAGTAACTCATCAACCAGTGCATTTAAGGTTTGTATACTTTTCTGTAGTTTCTCAGAGTGCGCAGGCTTTTTTTCACTGAGAGAAATCAAGCCCCTGTAAACAAGTGGATTAGAATATGTTAGTCTCACTAATGCAGTTGAATGTGGGAAGTCAACTGAGAGATTCTTGGAAGAGAAATAAAGATGCTGTTTTGTGTGTGGTTATGTGAGTTACACCAACGAGGAAGCTCATTTTCATGTTCAGAGAGTGAGAATACTCGTGACCTCTTCAGGGAAACTGGAAAGAAAGGAACCATCACCTCTCCATTTAACTGACACCACGGCCTGGTGTTTGGTCTCTGACGTGTGCTTTCCTCTTCATTTCCAAAGTGGTTTTATATCAGAAGTTAGATCATAAATGTTCTTACTCAAAATGTTTATGTCTTATGATCAGAATAAAACATGAATCTGTTCAGTCTGGCGAGCTCTCGAGACTCCAGGCCACCTTGACCCTCCACAGTCCTCAGGCCTCATCCAAGCCAAAACAGCATCTCCTTTGCTGGATGTCTATCTCAGTTCTTCTTCTCTGCTGGATTGGCCTATAGTGAGTGCTACCTACTGGCTGCCATGGCTTATGATCGCTATGTAGCCATCTCTAACCCCCTGCTTTATGCTCAAGCTATGTCAAGGAGGTTGTGCATCTGCTTAGTTCTATATTCCTATACAGGAGGCTTTGTCAATGCAATAATATTAACCAGCAACACATTCACGTTGGATTTTTGTGGTGACAATGTCATCGATGACTTTTTCTGTGACGTTCCACCTCTGGTGAAGTTGGCATGTGAGGTCAGGGAGAGTTACCAGTCTGTGCTGTACTTCCTCTTAGCCTCCAATGTCATTACTCCCACCCTGCTCATCCTGGCCTCCTATCTCTTCATCATTGCTGCCATCCTGAGGATCCGATCCACCCAGGGTCGCCTCAAGGCCTTCTCCACCTCATCTCTGTGACCTTGTACTATGGCTCCATCCTCTACATCTACTCTCACCCAAGTTCCAGCTACTCCCTGGAGAGGGACAAAATGTGTCTACCTTTTATACTGTGTTATTCCCCATGTTGAACCCCATGATCTACAGTCTGCAGAATAAAGATGTGAAGGAAGCTCTGAGAAAACTCAAGTTATCCCATTCTGAAGTCTAAATTGATACACACTTAGAAAGCCACTTGATGTCAACGTAAAGGAACTGAGAATTTATGAATAAAACTGTCAACAGAAAATTTTTCATTAGTGTACATGTTTTTTTAGTAATGCAAAAGTTTTGTTTTTTTAATGTAATACGTTATAGATTTTATGGTTTTTCATCAAATATGTGCATAAAGTACTTTTCTTTCATTCACTTTGTATTAGTTGTTTAGTAATTACAGTTACTAATTTCAGTTCAATTGAATTACTATAGTCTATAATTGACTATATATATATAAATCAATTATACATTGATATAGTTTGAAACATGAGAAGTGGAAAAGCCTATAATATTTTCTTAATAAACTGATGTTTAATTTATTTTGTCTCATAATACTGACTCAATTCTTGTTCTTGCATAGCAGGTATTGTGGATATATGACAGAAATACATTATGGGTTATCAATATATGTATAACAACCTGTAATTGCTAATGGATAGGTAATGAAGGCATTCCTCATTAAACAAAAATATGTATTGTCAAAAATGCTTTAAGGAAAAGAATATGATAATTATGTATGATAGAACAACTTTACATAAAAGGAAAGATAAAAAAAACTTAGCCCTCAGTGGGGTGCAGCCTTGCCAGGCCACGGAGGAAGATGATGCAGCCATCCTTGATGAGATCTGATAGGCTAGGGTCAGATAGAAGGGGAGGAAGACCTCCCCTATCAAGAGACTAGGGAATGGGCATAGGGGAATAAGAGGGGAGGTGGTGGAACTGGGAGGAGATGAAGGAGGGAGGCTGCAGCGGGAATACAAAGTGAATAAATTGTAATAAATAAATAAGATTGAGGGGGCTGTTTCATGTTAACACTGAATGAATGCAGTGTTAAAGTTAAAGATGCTTGCTTAATTATTTCTCAGTGGCAAAAATAAAAATAGAGGTTAGAATATTAAAAAACATAACTTAATTGTAATGTCTGTTACTATTGGTCATATTTAAATTTTACATAGTTTGTAAATATGCTCATTTTATCAGTTGTAATAATAAAATCTAATATCTGATCTCAAACCACCTTTTATTCTCTGATCTAGAAATTTAATTAATAACTAAATCTACCATGTACTAAATATTGAAGTACAGTTTTCCCAAATTGCTTGTAAGAATAATACTAGTGTTGAGTCTAAAGCATTATTTTATTGGGTTGAATATATAGGTAGAATTCCCTGAAGAGGTATCAGAGGATTTGCCTCCAGGTATTGCCCACACTGTCCCCAAACACCATTTCCTGGGATTCTAAGAAAACAAATCCCTACGTAAAATTGGATTGAGCCAGTGCACTTATGAGTGAAACTTAGAAATGAAGGGGATTACAGCAGGGCCTTAAAGGATGAGAGGCAGAGGTTTCATTCATGATGCTATCCACTGGAGGGTTAAGGCACTACGCTCATGTGAAGGTGTGAGGAAGTTGGCTCAAAGTCAGGTATCAACTATTTGACCCTCCAGGGTTTCCTGAGGCAGCAGAAACAGTTTGTTAGGACTGAAAATGTCCCCATCTGTGGCCAGGCCTAAGAGATTAACGGGCAGCTGCTGGATCTGGACAGATACAGGCAGAAGGATCTTGATTATTTCTTTTATCTTAAAGTTGTTTTTCCCTCCAGTTGAGCCATTTTAATATGCAACTTGTGAGAAGGTCCTGCAAAGTACTTACTCTCTCTAGATTGTACACTAGTTAGGGTGATAAACAACCCAAAGGACTTATGGTTTTCATTGTTTTTTTTTTTCTCATAAATTTACAGAGTTTCATTACTATTTTTAGCTGCATCTCCTAATCTTAATTCTTTTTTTACATTCTGAAAATTACATTTATCTATTTATCTATTTATTTATTTATTTATTTATTTATTTATTTATTTATTTATTTCAATTTATTCACATTGTATTCTCACTGTAGCCCCCTCCCTTGTCTCCTCCCAGTTGTCTCTCCCTATGCTCCTTCCCTAGTTCCCTACAGGGGAGGGCCTCCTCCCTTTCTATCTTCAGGCTATCAAAGGAGATGCTGAGACTCATAGCCAAACTTTGGGGAGAAGAAGGAGATAGAAAGACCTGGAGGGGATAGGAACTCCACAAGGAGAACAACAGAGCCAAAAAAACATGGGCCCAGGGGGTCCTGCAGAGACTGATACTCCAACCAAGGACCATGCATGGAGAGGACCTAATCTTAATTTTTAAATTCTTTGTCTAATAGTAAATTGATATAAGAGATGTGATTTACAAAGAGTAATTCTTCAGACCACATTAATTTTTTTATTAAGAAATTCATTGGAGGGAGAACTGTACTGAAGTAAAATCCCACAGTCTTGCCCGCAGGCCCAAGAATCTCAGCAGTCCAAATCTTCCTAGGGAGCAACAATGGTTTTACAAGCTTAAAATCAAATTATGTCCTTCAAAACTTTTCACTCAAATCCCTTGAGAATTAATCAACAAGGTGAATTTCATGAAAAATTAAGACACATAACATGGAAGAGCTCAAGCACATAAACTATAGGTATTAAATGAATCATATTACCAACACAATATGAAAATAACAGTAAGTGAAAGTCATTAGTTCAGATGATCACTTGTTGAATTTAAATGAAATGCATAAATGTGTGAGCATATGCAAAACTGAGTTATTGGGAGGCTAAATTACCAGCACTTAGCCAGAAGGAATCACCTTCCTGTGTGCGGCCATATGGCCTGTGTTGCTTTCCTGAAGGCTTCTTTGACATCTTTGTTTCTCAGGCTATAGATGAGAGGGTTGAGTAATGGGTTGACAACAGTGTAGAAGAGGGCGGCCACTTTATCCTTTTCTAGAGAGTAGGTTGAGCTAGGCCTTGAGTACATGAAGAGCAAGGAGCCATAAAAGAGCATGACAGAGATCAGGTGAGAGGCACAGGTGGAGAAAGCCTTCCGTCTTCCTGAGGCTGATTGGATCCTCAAGATAGCCAGGAGGATGTTGAAATAGGAAATCAGGATGGCAAGAATGCTGGAGAGCACAGTGAAGCCCACTACACCAAGAAGAACTTTTTCGTAGACACGGGTGTCTGTACAGGACATTTTAACCAATGGTGGTGCATCACAGAAAAAGTGATCAATAACATTTTTACCACAGAAAGTTAGTCGGAATGTGTTGGCAGTATGAGCTATGGCATTTAAAAACCCTCCTATGTAACAGCCAGCCACCAGCCCAGTACAGAGAGAAGTAGACATGACGCTTGAATAAAGCAACGGGCTACAAATTGCAGCGTGTCGGTCATAAGCCATGGCGGCCAGCAGGTAGCATTCTGTGTAGGCTACAACACAGGAGAAGAACAGCTGAGCCCCACAGCCAGCCAAGGAAATACGCTTGTCTTCTGAGACACAAGTGGCCAATATTTTGGGGGTATATACAGAAGTATACCAGAAATCCAAAAATGACAGACTGCTGATGAAAAAGTACATAGGTGTATGCAGTCTAGAATCAATCCGAATTAAGACAACCAGCGTCATGTTCCCTGACAGTGTCAACAAGTAGATGGTCAGAAATATTCCAAATAGAATCAGCTGCCAGCGCCGGTTTGCTGAGAAGCCTAACAGGATGAATTCAGTCAGGATGGTGCGATTGTCCACCTCCATCTTCACAGAGGAGAACCTGGTCATCAATAAACATTAAATCATGATAGCAGACCTATCAGGTAGTTCAGAAAGTACTAGGAAGTCTATGAGATTTCATTTATTATGTTGAATTATAAAATATTAGTATGTGATTTTGAAAGATCATTACAATTGTAGTATAAATGACTTTAAAATTAGGACATTCATATAGTACACTTAATGCTGGGTGTTACAAATAATATAATATAATAATAATATAATATAATAATATAATAATATAATATAATATAATAATATATAAATAATATAATATATAATATTATATATATTTGACTTATATAATTATATAAGACTTACTTATATAAGACTTATATAATACTATATATTAGACTTATATAATTATTCAATAAAAAGCTGGCATCCTTTCTGATTATGTAAAGGATAAATACATGAAAATGCTCAGAACAAGGATTGGTCACCACTCACAAAGCTGAAGTCCTGTGAGCTGAACACCATGTCACATGATAGCACACACAGGAGACTGGGACAAGAGGATCCTAAATTCAAGTTCATTTTAAGCTTTTATATAATATCAACAGAAAATTCACACACACACTTACACATACAAAGAATCCTTCCATAATTAATTGAGAATTTCTTGTGTCAAGAATTAAACATTCATATACACTATTCCTTCTGCTAGTGTGACAAACTGAAAGACAACACATATTATGGACCATATAGCGGGTTCTATATTGAACTCTGTGATTAATTTGCAGAAGTCTCATCATATTTGCATAGCTCCAGTGGCTTGAATACTTCATGATGTAACTGATGAAACACATTTTTAGAATGTAAATAATGAGTTACACAGTCAGGTCATCAGCAAAATGGATATTTATGCCCAGAATCATCTTACCCAGGAGTGTGTGCTGAGGATCTATCTGAGACTTAGGAATATAAAAATTTCAGCATGTGACATAAACTTCAGACAACTCCAGTGTCTGTTAAGATGCTAGAAAAATATTTTGAACATTCTCCCATCAAAGGAATTAATGGGGTTAGTGAGATGACTCAAATGAAGGCTCTTGCCCCATATGATAGCAGAAACTTGATTCTTTTCTTTTCCAAGTGGTCCTTTAATCTCCACACTACACACACACACACACACACACACACACACACACACACACACACACA
>NW_026585895.1:691977-719414 GCF_907164565.1 Psammomys obesus | reverse complement strand
ACACACACACACACACACACACACACACACACACACACACACACACACAGTAATAAAATCTAAATAAAATGAAAAATAAAGAAAACATGAATGCTTGAGGACATTGTTATATTTAATCCAATTATAATATTCCACACTGTATCTAAATATTAGATAGTACTACATAAACTTGCACAGTTTTTAATAAGTTTTTGGGGTTTCTGTAAAAAGTAATTTAGATTTGAAATAGTGAGGAAAGGAAGAAAGAGAAGAAGACAGGAAGACTCACAAGCTAGGAGCCATGATTGGAAGAAGGATGGCAAGAAGGAAGGAAGGAAGGAAGGAAGGAAGGAAGGAAGGAAGGAAGGAAGGAAGGAAGGAAAGAAAGAGAGGACAAAAATGAGCCAGGAAGAAGGAAGGAGGGAATAAAGTCATATTCTTAAAGATTCTCATTGTTATATTGATTACATATTTCACCCATCTTCCTGTAGATAATATAAAGCCATAATTATTTTATAAACTAAAACTGTGCACTGTTTACTTTATTTGAGTTGATGTCAGATACATAAGCATCTGTTAGGATTTTTGTATGTAGTAGATACTAAACACTAGGAAGAACTTTTGTTTTGTTTTGTTTCTAAGACATTGAGGAACTATGAACCATGAAGTTAGAGAACTGCTATCACAAAAATGCTAAGAATTCTCTAAAACAAGCACAGTCAGAACCACAATGAAGAGTTGACTTTATCTCTAGCTGTTAATGCAGAGTGACAACTCAGAAACTAACAGAGGTTGCTGATGGATTTCAATTTTCAAAACACTCACTCGTAAGCAAACCAGTCAGTATCGCCATTGGAAGTGCACACTCGAGACCTTTGGTTGTATCTGTCCTTTTCAAACTTAAGAGGCAAACCACTTCTTTTTTTTCCACGTGGTATATAATATTTTAATATTATATGTGTTAAATTGAGGATTTTGTCATTAGAAAATAGAGATAACAACTGAGAATAGCCCTTGGGCTGTCCCAAATGGACTTCTCAGATAACAGCAAGGATCCATTATTTTAAAGATTCTGTCTTTATCTCGATTTTCATTGCTGAATCTGAGACTCATAGGTATTGTTTCTACACTTCCTGTATGGAGTTTTCTGAACTTCTTTTTGTAGACTGATGTCTTTAGTCAATTTTATCTATTAATCTCGTCAAATGCTTTCAGCCCCGTCATCTCTGTGTCCTAACTGCAGGTTCGCATGTGCTGGGATATTCAATGAATTTTTTGTGCTATTCTCTTTTTCTTTTTTCCCCCTGCCTTTGTACTTTAGTTGGGATAAGTTCACTGTCAGCGGATTTCCACTTCCATTATGTCTTTTCTGTCATGTCCATTTATACCCCAAAGTACATCTCATGATTTTTGCCATGCCAAATAATTTGTGTCTGCAATAAACACTTTAAAGTTTTCTCCTGAAGCATTAGATTCTTTCCTCTAATCTTGATGTTAATAATATAAAATCTTTGCTCTTCCCAGATTCTGTTCATGCTTGGATTGGTGTTCACTGGCCAGGGCTTCACATCCCTTCTTGTGGTTTCATGCCATACGGCAGACTTTGTGTGTGAACAAACTGTAGAGAATGAAATAGAAAATACCGATTCCCTCATCAAAGGCTGACCTCCATGATCACATCAGAACTGAGCTGAGTTGGAGCTGAATTAACTTTAGTTAATTTGAATGCCCCACTGAGCCCATAGATTTAAGTTATAAAAGGCCCCTGCTTCCATTTGGGTTTGGGAACCAACTGCATTCAACTTTTGATCATGTTTTGCTCTCCAGTACTGCTACAGGATTTCTGAAGCACTGAGGAGCTCTGCCTCCATACCTAGTACTTGTGAAGACCCTAGAATTGGTCTACAGTAATGACTCACTTCTTTTTTTCTTACTAAACAGAGAATTTCCCTGATTCATTGTGGTCGGTGCGGCTTGAAGGTATAAAGCCCGTCACTTCTCTCAATAATGCTGTACTGTTCATTGTTTTCATAAGCATAGAAGGAACAAACATTTATTCCTACCCTTGAAGTTCTGGAAGCAGGCTGAATCACTCTCACCAATCCTCTCTGCGTAATTAAATGCATGATGTTTCAGTACACAATAACAAACACATATTTAAATTGTATAATAAGAGCAAATAATACGGAATATTAAGTGAAATGCACATGCTCACATATCCTTGTGTGTGTGTGTTCATGTGTGCACATATTCGTATTCAGCACAGCAGTGACCTCTGGGTTGTCAGGCCAGACTCTATACAATATTCTCCTCCTTATTTTAGCTGAGGTCCCAGTGATAGAAAACTGCTTAGAATTCCCTCATTCAACCTACTTACCCTTTGTCTGCAAAGCCAATTCTTAGAAGTGACTCAATTTCCTTTCTTTTGATGTCTTGGTGTGTCTTTGTTTGACTCGATATATATTATTTCCTCAATTGTCCATTGAGATTTCCACATAGCAACCAGAAATATATACTTCATTCTCCAAAGACACAATTAGAGTTCGCTTAGGGTTTGGGGATAATGTATCATTTAGGGTATAATCAAAGAAATGGTGCTCTAATAAAAACTGAGTATATGCAACTAAGTCACAATCTAAGCATAAAATGTCTGATGATAGAACTTTCCCAAATTATGGTACCCAGAATTTATAAAATACAATGTTCTAGATGTTTTAATTGCCATCCTTTTTTGAACAGACTACCATTCCTCTGTAGTTTTTTTTTCATTTTTTAAACTTTTATTAATTACACTTTATTCATTTTGTATCCCCCCATAAGCCCCTCTCTCCTCCCCTCCCGGTCCCACCCTCCCCCCCTTTCTGCATGCATGCCCCTCCCCAAGTCCACTGTAGGGGAGGTCCTCCTCTCCTTTCTGATCTTAGTCTATCAGTTCTCATCAGAAGTGACTGCATTGTCAGGGTTCTAGGTTATCTCCACGGATAGTCCTTGGTTGGAGTATGAGTCTCTGGGAAGTTCCCTGTGTTCAAATTTTCTTGTTCTAGAAACTGACTCATGTCTTCTCCACTAAATATGGTGAGGTCATGACTTCCAGCACCTTCTAATAGAGCTTATTATGAGATAAGGCCGTTAGGGTTGTGGTTGATATTAAAGGAGGTAGTGAGTGGACTCTCATTTAAAGATTTGTTAAACAAAAAGAACCAGAGACATGAGTAAAAACAGACGTCACGTGTGAACATAGAATAGAGGCATCATCTTCAAGGTAGGCAGGGAGACTTCAGAAGAAACAGGTCTTTCAAGATCTTGGACTTGGACTTTTAGCCTTCAGGGCTCTGAGAAAATAAATATTTGTTAATCTGCCTACTGTTTACTGTTTTGGTCTGGAGTAATTTATTATTATTTTTTGTTTTTTAATTTTAATTTTTATATTAACTACAGTTTATTCACTTTGTATCCCAGCAGTAACCCTCCCTCATTCTCTCCCAACCCCACCCTCCCTCCCTCATCTCACCCATGCTCCTCTCCAAGTCCAAAGATATGGAGGTCTTTCTCCCCCTCCATCCAATCCTAGCCTATCAGGGCTCATCAGGACTGGCTGTATCATCTTCCTCTGTGGCTTGGTAAGGCTGCTCCCCCCTCAGGGGGAGGTGATCAAAGAATCAGCCACTGAGTTCATGTCAGAGACAGTCCCTATTACCCTAACTAGGACATCCACTTGGATACTAAGCTGCCATGGGCTACATCTGAGCAGGGGTTCTAGGTTATTTCCATGAATGGTCCTTGGTTGGAGTATCAGTCTAAGAAAAAAAACCCTGTGCCCAGATTTTTTTGGTTCTGTTGCTCTCCTTGTGAAGTTCCTGTCTGCTTCAAGTCTCTCTGTTTCCCCCTTCTTTCATAAGATTCCCTGCACTCTGCCCAAAGTTTGGTTATGAGCCTCAACATCTGCTTTTGTACAATGCTGGGTAGAGTCTTTCAGAGGACCTCTGTGGTAGGCTCCTGTCCTGTTCCCTGTTTTCTCCCTCATCCAATCTCTGTCCTGTATGACTTTCTGAGTGAGGATTGGTCATCTTACCCAGGGTACCATAATTTCTGCATCCATTCCTCAATTGAGGGACATCTGGGTTGTTTACAAGTTCTGGCTATTACAAATAAAGCTGCTATGAACATGGTTGAGCAAATGACCTTGTTGTATACTTGAGCATCTTTTGGATATATGCCTAGGAGTGGTGTAGCTGGATCTTGAGGTAGCAGTACTCCTAATTGTCTGAAAAGGTGCCAGATTGATTTCCAAAGTGGTTGTACAAGTTTACATTCCCACCAACAATGAAGGAGGGTTCCTCTTTCTCCACATCCTCTCCAGCATGTGTTGACACTTGAATTTTTGATCTTAGCCATTTTGATGGGTATATGGTGAAATCTCAGAGTCATTTTGATTTTCATTTCCCTGATGACTAAGGACGTTGAGCATCTCTTTAAGTGTTTCTCTGCCATTCAATGTTCATTTATTGATAATTCTCTGTTTAGCTCTGTACCCCATTTTTAAATTTGGTTACTTGATTTATTGCTGTTTAACTTCTTAAGTTCTTCATATATTCTGGAAATTAACCCTCTGTCAGATATAGTATTGCTGAAGATCCTTTCCCAATCTGTAGGCTGTCATTTTGTTCTGAAGACAGTGTCCTTTGATTTACAGAAGCTTTTCAGTTTCATGAGGTCAAATTTAATGATTATTGCTCTTAGAGCCTGTGTTGTTGGTGTTCTGTTCAGTAAGTTGCCTCCTGTGCCAATGACTTCAAGGCTCTTCCCCATTTTTTCTTCTAACAGGTTTAGTGTGTCTGGTTTATATTGAGGTCTTTGATCTACTTGGACTTTAGTTTTGTGCAGGGTGATAAGTATGGATCTACTTGCATTTGTCTACATGTAGACATTCAGTAAGACCAGCACCATTAGTTGAAGTTGCTATCTTTTTACCATTGTGTGGTTTTGGCATATTTGTCAAAATCAGGTGTCCATAAGTGTGTGGGTTTATTTCTGGGTTTTCTATCTGATTCCATTGATCCACCATTCTGTTTCTATGCCAGTACTATGCAGTTTTTATTACTGTTGCTTTATAGTACAGCTTGATATCAGGGGTGGAGATACCTACAGAAGATATTTTATTGTAGAGGGTTATTTTAGTGATTCTGGGTATCTTGTTATTCTATATGAAGGTGAGAATTTTTCTTTCAAGGACTGTAAAGAATTGTGTTGGTAATTTGATGGGAATTGCATTGAATCTGTAGATTACTTTTGGTAAGATGGCCATTTTTACTATGTTAATTCTGCCAAGCCATGAGCATGGAAGATCTTTCCATCTTCCATATCTTTTCCTCTTTGTTTCTTCAGAGACTGAATTTTTTTATTCATATAAGTCTTTGACTTGCTTGGTTAGAGTTACAGCAAAGTACTTTATGTCCTATGTGGCTATTGTGAAGGCTGTTTCCCTAGTTTCTTTATCAGCCTATTTGTCTTTTGTATACAGGAGGGTTACAGATTTTTTAAAGTTGATTTTGTATCTAGCCACTTGGCTGAAAGTGTTTATCAGTTGTAGGAATTCCCTGGTAGAATTTTTGAGGTCACTATCATATCATCTGTGAATAGTGATACTTTGACTTCTTCCTTTAAGAACTGAATCACCTTGATCTCCTTTAATTGTCTTATTGCTCTAGCAAGGATTCTAATGTAAAGAGGTATGGAGAGAGTGGGCAGCCTTGCTTTGTCCCTGATTATGGTGGGATTGCTTTAAATTTCTGTCCATTTAGTTTGATGTTGGCTATAGGCTTGCTGTATATTGCATTTACTATGTTTAGGTATGTGCCTTGTATCCCTGATCTCTCCAGAACTTTAAACATAAATGAATGTTGGATTTTATCAAATGCTTTTTCAGCATCTAAGGAGATTATCATGTGGTCTTCTTCTTTCAGTTTTTTTATATGGTGGATTACATTAATGGATTTCCACACACTGAACCACCCCTGCATACCTGGGATGAAGCCTACTTGGTCATAGTAGATGATATCTTTGATGTGTTCTTGGATTCGGTTTGCAAGTATTTTATTGAGTATTTTTGCACCAGTGTTCATAAAAGAGATTGGCCTGAAATTCTCTTTCTTTGTTGGGTCTTTGTGACATTTAGGTATCATGGTGGTAGCTTCATAGAATGAGTTTGGTAATGTTCCTTCTATTTCTATTTTGTGGAATAGTTTGAAGAGTATTTGTGTTAGCTCTTCTTTGAAGGTCTGGTAGAATTCTGTGCTGAAACCATTTGGCTCTGGTCTATTTTGGATGGGAGACTTTTGATGACAACTTCTATTTCCTTAGGGGATATAGGACTATTTAATTGATTTACCTGTTCTTGGTTCAGCTTTGTCAAGTGGAATAGATAAAAAAAATTGTTCATTTCATTTAGATTTTCAAATTTTGTGGCATATAGGCTTTTGAAGTAAGACCTAATGATTGTATGGATTTCCTTAGTGTCTGTTGTTATGTCCCCCTTTTCATTTCTGATTTTGTTGATTTGGATGGTATTTCTCTGCCTTTTAGTTAGTTTGGCTAAGGGTTTGTCTATCTTGTTGATTTTCTCAAAGAACCAGCTCTTGGTTTCATTGGTTCTTTGAATTGTTTTGAATTTATTGAATTCTGAGTTTGATTATTTCCAGTCATCTACTCCTCTTGGGCATGTTTGCTTCTTTTTTTTCTAGGACTTTCACATAAGCCTTTAAGTTGCTTGTATGAGATGTTTCTAATTTCTTCTTGAAGGCACTTAGTGCTATGAATTTTCCTCTTAGGACTGTTTTCATTGTGTCCCATAAGTTTGGGTATGTTGTGCCTTCATTTTCATTGAATTCTAGGAAGTCTTTGATTTCTTTCTTTTATTTTTCCCCTGACCTGACTGTCATTGAGTACTGAGTTGTTCAGTTTTCATGTGTGTGTAAGCTTTTTGTTATTTCTTTTGTTGTTGAGGTCCAGCTTTAGTCCATGGTGATCAGGTAGAATACAGGGATTATTTCAATCTTCTTGTATCTGTTGAGGCTTGTTTTATGACCAACTATATAGTCTATTATGGAAAAGGTTCCATGAGGTGCTGAGAAGAAGGTAAATTCTTTCATGTTTGGGTGAAATGTTCTGTAGATGTCTGTTAGGTCCATTTGATTCATGACCTCGGTCAGAGTCATTGTTTCTTTGTTAAATTTCTGATTTGTTGACATGTCCTTTGTTGAGAGGGGGTGTTGAAGTCTCCCACTATTAGTGTGTGGGGATCTATGTATAGTTTCAGTCTTATTATTTATTTTACAAATGTGGGTGCTCTTGTATTTGGGGCATAGATGTTTAGAATTGTGATGTGTTTTTTGTGGAATTTTTTCTTGCTGGGTATGAAATGAACTTACCCATCTCTTTTGATTAATTTTGGTTGAAAATCTATTTTATTAGATATTAGAATGGCTACTCATGCTTGATTCTTGTGTCCATTTGTTTGGAAAACCATCTTTCACCCCTTTACTCTCAGATAATGCCTATCTTTTTTACATACATGTGTTTCTTTTTTATTTTTTTAATTTAGTTTTATTTTTTCTTATTAGTTACATTTTATTAACTCTGTATCCCAGCCATGTCCCGCTCCCTCATTCCCTCTCAATCCCACCCTCCCTCCCTCATCTCTACCGTGCCCCTTTCCATATGTTTCTTGTATGCAACAGATTGTTGGATCTTGTTTACATATCCATTCTGTTTGTTTGTGTCTTTTTAATGGAGATTTGAGTCCATTCATGTTGAGGGAGATTGATGACCAATGTTAGATGCTTTGGTTTTGCTGTTGGTTGTGGTAATGTGTTTGTGTGCTTGGCTACTTTTAGTTTTGCTGTAGTGAGGTTATTTATTTCCTGTGTTTTCCTGAATGTAGTTAGCTTTCTTCGGTTGTATTTTTCCTTCTAGTATCTTCTGTAATGCTGGATTTGTGAGTAGATATTTTTTAAATTTGTTTTTGTCTTTGAATATCTTGTTTCCTCTATCTATGATGATTGAGAGTTTTGTTGGTATAGTAACCTGGGCTGACATCTGTGTTCTGTTAGGGTCTGCATGATGTCTGTTCAGACCCGTCTGGCTTTCATAGTCTCTGTTGAGAAGTCAGGTGTGATTCTAATAGCTTTGCCATCACATGTTACTTGGCCCTTTTCCCTTGCAGCTTTTAGTATTTTTTCTTTGTTCTGTGTACTTACTGTTTTGATTATTATGTGGTGGGGGGATTTTCTTTTCTGGTCTAATTTATTAGATGTTCTATAGGCCTCTCCTTTAAGTTAGGGAAATTTTCTTCTATAATTTTGTTGAAAATATTTTCTGGGCCTTAGAGGAGGGAATCTTCTTTTTCCTCTATTCCTATTATTCTTAGGTTTTTGTCTTTTCATGTTGTCTTGGATTTCTTGTCCAAGAAATCTGTGTCAGGAATTTTTTAGATTGAACATTTTCTTTGATGGATACATCCATTTCTTCCATTGTATCTTTCACACCTGAGATTCTTCCTTCCATCTCTTGTAGTCTATTGCTTATGCTTCCTCTGTAGTTCCTATTCTCTTCCCTAAGTTCTTCTTCTCCAGGATTTCCTCTGTTTGTGTTTTTTTTTTTTTCCAATTCTATCTTCAGATCTTGAGCAGTTTTGTTGATTTTCTTCACCTGTCTGACTGTATTTTCCCATTTTTCCTTTAGTTCCTTCAGCTGTTTGTTTGGACATTCCTCTGTTTCTTTTATTTCTTTCAGTGATTTAATTATTTCCTCTCTCAAGGCCATAAACTTTTTGGCTCCATCTTCCAATCCTTTTTTTTTTTTTATGGATGGCCATAATCTGTTTGACTTTTTCTTCCTCTAATTCTTTACACATTTTTTGTTTCCTCTAATATCCTCTTCAAAAACATAGATATAAGGTCATCTTCTTGAATTTCATTTATTCTGGGGTGTCCAGAGCTGCTTGCCCCTGGATAACTGGGTTCTGTAAATGCCATATTGCTGTCTTTTGTTGGTTGAGCTTTTACACTGGCCTCTACCCATTGGGCTATCTTAGGTGTTTGTTGTTAGTTTCTGGTGCTTCATGGAATCCTGGGGGGAGAGAATATCCTTGGCAGGAAGATGATTTTTCCTGAAGGAGGCTTCCTTAGCTTTTTGGGTATGGTCACCGAATGGCCGGTGCTTCTCAGGAACTGCCATAGTTCACCTCAGGCATATAGACCTAAGAGGTAATTGTGGTCTCTTTAGACACAGAGACTCTCCTCTCACCCAGAGAAGTTCTGGAGACAGCTGCCCTGATGCTGGGTTTCTTGCTCTGAATTTAGTGAGCTGCTGCTGTTGTTCTTACACTGTTTTCTAGGCACAGTCCTCTTGAAGATTCTGGGAGCCCTATGGTTTGGTCGGTTTAGTTAGGGATAACTGGTTGCTCTTTGGAGCAGTATCTGGGGGCTGATCTCGGGGATCCCAGGCTCCTATAGGTCTAGGGTTGGAGCTCTGTGCCCCAGTACCCAACCTATAATCAGTGTCAGGTGATCACAGCTCTCATGTGTGCAGCAGGAGCTTAGATCCTGGAGCCTGTAGGGACTCAGAATCTTTTCCGGAGCTGGGTGTCCTGAGGTCTGACCTGATCTTTCCCACCACTGTGGGGTCCTCCTAACAGGAAGATCCTGTCTGTGGTGTTTTTGGGGCCATAGTTCCATCTGGGGTGGCGGGTAGAGCACACAGGTGCAGGTGAGTGGTGGCTCCAAACTACAGACTGGGCACCTGCAGGAACCTGGGAACTTTTCCCGAGAACTTTTCCGTGTGTGTTTGTGTGTGTGTGTGTGTGTGTGTGTGTGTGTGTGTGTGTGTGTGTTGGCTGAGTGCCCTGAAGTCAGACCTGGTTTTTTCCTCACCTTGGGTTTCCTCCTGACAGGGAAACCCAGTCTCTGTGCCCTGGGGCCCACAGTTCTGTCTGGAATGGTGAGTCAGGTTCACAGCAAGTCTCTGGGCTGGTGGCTGTGTACCTGCTGTTTCCCAGGACATTTTCCAGGGATTGACTGGGTGACCTGAGGTTGGTCCCATTTTCTTCCTTCACTGTGGGGTTTTCTTTTGACTCTCTGGTGTTTTGGTGCCCACAGTTCAGCCTGGGAAGGTGATCAGGACACGCAGGCTGGTGACCGAGTACCTGCCTAGGCCGAGGAACTCTTTGAGGTTTTTGCTGGGTGACTTGAACCCAATTGATTCCTGCACCGTGAGGTTTCCTTTCACCTGGGAAACACAGTTGCTGGTGTTTTAGGACCCAGAATTTGGTCTCTTGGTCACAGTGCCATCACTGCTGTCCTTCTCCTCAGACTCAGTGTCCTTCTGGCGCCGCCATCTTGGATCCTTCCCCAGCATCTCTTTCTTAAGATTGGGGAATTTTTTTTCCTATGGTCTTCTTGAAAATATTTTCTGGGCCTTGGAGCCTGGAATCTTCTTTTTTGTTTTTTCCTATTATTCTTAGGTTTCATCTTTTCATATTGTCCTTGATTTCTTGGATGTTTTATGTTTGTAACTTTTCTGATTTTATGTTTTCTTTGAGAGAGGCATCAATTTCTGCAATTGTATTTTCAGCACCTGAGATTCTTTCTGCCATCTCTTGTATTCTATCGGTGATGCTTTCCTTTGTGGTTCCTGATCTCGTCTCTAAGTTCTTCAACTCTAGGGTTTTCTCTGCTTGTGTTTTATTTATTGATTTTAATTCTTTCATATCTTGTACCATTTCCTTCATCTGTTTGAATGTGGATTCCTGTCTGTCCATGATGGCCTCTATATTTTTGTTCATTTCCTCTTCATGTGCCTTGAATAACTGCATAATTATAGATTTACAATAATTTCCCTGTGTTTCAGCTACAATAGAATATCTGTTGATTTTTGGAGATTTTGGTGAAGCCATGATATCCTGGTTTTTGTTCTATATTTTTGTGCTGGCTTCTAGCCATCTGGTTGTTTGTAGCCTTGACTGATTATTCTTGAAGCCTGTAGCCCTCTAGGTTCACTGGCTGTGCTGGCAGCATTGTTTCCATCTCAGGTGGGCTAGGGTGCTGGGAAGGAGGCAGAAAGGTCTCTGTGGGGCTGCTCCAATACCCCACAGGCCTCCTGAGAAACACAGAGGTTGGGGTTTGGGGGTCCACAGTATGGCCTGCCAGTCACCCTGCTCTCACTGCTAAGTTGCTATCCAGATACCCTGTGAGGTCCACACCACCATTTTGTATCTCCTATTTTCAACTTCTTGTATCAAAAAGCAAGACTAGAGAACTGGAGAGATGGATCATATGAACTTTCAAGAGAAAGTTCAAGTGTATGGCCTACAAGGGTCTTCAAGAAGTCCTCTGTGTATGTATTATAGCTTTCGGCTTACTAATTTCTTGGAGCTCCTGAGTGTTTGAATGAATGGCCCTCTGTTTCTTGTCCCTGCTCTTGGGCTCTTTTTCTTCTGTTGAGTGCCTTGTCCAGCCTTGGATGTGACAGTTTTTGCTTTATCTCATTATATTTCACTTTATCATGTTTGGTGCTTATCACTTAGAAGCCTGTCTTTTTCACATGAGAGACAGAAAGGGGGTGGATCTGGAGAGATGGAGAGATAGGAAGAGACTGGGAGGAGTACAGGGAAAGAAAACTGTAATCAAAATATATTATATAAAATAATCTATTTTTAATAAAGGAAAACAAACAGAAAACAGAAAAAAGTAGCTGATACTATGTTTATGCCAGGTGAAAGCAGAGTGTCAGATTTTACAAAATAGTGTTTTTTCCAGAAACCCTGAAAAAAACTTTCAAAATCTTATAGAAAAAAAGTAACACTACAGGGAGGATGCTTAAGTCTCATTCAGAAGGACAAATAGAATAGACACTAGAAGAAGCTGAGGAGAGGGAACAGGATGGGAGCCTACCTAGATGTCCTCTGAAAGACTCCACCCAGCAAGGGATCGAAGCAAATGCTGAGACTCACAGCCACACTTTGGGCAGAGTGCAGGGAATCTTATGGAAGAAGGGGGAGGTAGACCTGGAGGGGACAGGATATCCACAAGAAGGACAACAGAGCCAAAAACAATTTGGTCGCAGGGGGTTCTGTAGGGACTGATGAATCAACCCAGGACCATTCATGGAAAAGACCTAGATCCCCTGCTCAGATGTAGTCCATAGACAGCTCAGACTCCATGTGGGTCTCCTAGTAAGGGGAGAATTGACAATCTCTGACATGGACTCTGTTGCCAGTTCTTTGATCACTTCTCCCCCTTCCTCCTTTCTTTGTGGGTCAGCCTTGCCAGGCCACAGAGGAAGAGGATCAGGCAGTTCTGATGAGACTTGATAGGCTAGGGTCAGATAGTAGAGGAAGAGAGCTCCCCTTTTCTGAGGTCTAAGGGAAGGGGATGTGAGGGAGAGAGATGGAGGGAAGGTGAAACTGGGAGATGAGGGAGGAGCTATAACCAGAAGGTAAAGTGAATTAGTTTAAAAAATTAGTATGATTATTCTATATTATATGTCTAATATCCACTTACAAGTGAGTATATATCATATGTATCTTTCTGTTTCTGGGCTATCTCACTCAGGATGATCTTTTCTGTTCCCACGATTTGCCTGCAAATTTTATGATTTCCTTGTTTTTAATTGCTGAGTAGTATTCCATTGTCTATCCATTTTTGTATCCATTCCTCAATTTCTGTATCCATTCCTCAACTGAGGGACATCTGGGTTGTTTCCAGCTTCTGACTATTACATATAAAGCTGCTATGAACATGGTTCAGCAAGTGTCCTTGATGTATACTTGAGCATCTTTTGGATATATGCCTAGGAGTGGTATAGCTGGATCTTGTCTGAGAAAATACCAGATTGGTTTCCAAAGTGGTTGTACAAGTTTACATTCCCACCAACAATGGAGGAGGGTTCCCCTTTCTCCACATCCTCTCCAACATGTGTTGTCACTTTACTTTTTGATTTTAGCCATTCTGATGGGTGTAAGGTGAAATCTCAAGGTCATGTTGATTTGCATTTCCCTGATGACTAAGGATGTTGAGCATTTCTTTAAGTGTTTCTCTGCCATTCAGTGCTCCTCTATTGAGAATTCTCTGTTTAGCTCTGTACCCCATTTTTTAATTGAGCTACTTGATTTTTTGGTGTTTAACTTCTTAAGTGGATATTATACATATAATATAGGATAGTCATTCTAAAATCTGTACACCTAAGGAAGCTAATCAAGGAGAAGGACCCTGGTAAGATGCTCAGTCTTCATTCAGAATGGCAAATAAGATGGACATCAGAAGGAGAAAACAGGGAACAGGGCAGGAGTCTTATCACAGAGGGCCTCTGAAAGACTACCCAGCAGGTAGCAAAACATATGCTGAGATTCACAGCCAAACTTTTTGCAGAGTGCAGGGAATCTTATGAAAGAAGGGGGGGATAGAAAGACCTGGAGGGGACAGGAGCTCTACAAGGAGAGCAACAGAACCAAAAAATATGGGTACAGGGGTCTTTTCTGAGACTGATACTCCAAACAAGGACCATGCATGAAGATAACTTAGAACCCCTGCACAGAAGTAGCCCATGGCAGCTTAGTGTCCAAGAGGGTTCCCCAATAATAGGAACCGGGACTGTCTCTGACATGAACTCATTGGCTGGCTCCTTGATCACCACCACCTGAGGGATGAGCAGCCTTGCCAGACCACAGAGGAAGACAAAGAAGCCAGTCCTGATGAGACTTGATAGGCTAAGATCGGATGGAAGGAGAGAAGGACCTACCCTATCATTGGACTGGGGGAGGGGCATAGGTGAAGAAGAGAGAAGGAGGGTGGGATTGGGAGGGGATGGGAGATGGGGCTACAGCTGGGATACAAAGTGAATAAAATGTAATTAATAAAAATAAAAAAATAAAAAGAGAATTAGTTCAACAAAGCAAGATTATTAACAAATACATTGACCTTACTGGATTTTTTTCTTTACGGAATTTTGTGATAGCAAGAACATTTAATTTACTCCTCATTCAACAATAAAATTCCCAAGATGTAGCACACTTTAGAGACATAAAGTCCCTCAAGGTGGAAAATGATGTAACTGCTTCTGGGAATTTCATGTAGGTGAAGAACAATTTGTTCCAGAGAGAAGTTGTGTTTGTTTTGTTGGAAAGAAGAGTAAGGATAAGTAAGAATTAACTTTGGAAACTTTGGCCTTCTGTTTGTACAGAAGAACATGCAGGAATGGGCACAACTGCATTTTGAGAGGGAGTCCAGGTTATGATTTATTTTAACTATAATTATATTTGTCACCTCCAAAGAAGAAAGAAACTCATTTAAATGTAAGTTTAGGTCACCTTCAAAATATATTTCTCTCTCTCTTTCTCTGTTTCTCTCTATAGAAGTTTGAGGTGAATGAAATGGATTTGTAGAACACACACACAAAACCACAGAAAGTTTATAATATGACATAGAAGTATAGAAATTATCAGATCCCAGGTATGTTAAAATTTAACAAGAACTTACTCTGAACTGGAAGAGAATCAAAGAAGTTATGATTAAATTAAATCAATCTTCAATTACACAAAATTGATACCCCATTTAGGTTACACAGAATGGGTAAAGAAGGTTCCTGGACTTCCCATTGTAGGTGTGGTGGCATTTGTATCGTTTCTCTAGGCTACATGTTTTGTACTTAGGGAATGGTCTCATACTGAAGATAGCAAGGGCAGCATAATCTGCAGCCAATCTTCAGTCCCAAACCCCATTTCTGTGGACTCCCAGATTTCTTTAAATTTAACAACCACTTCACTATTACATGTGCTTTGAAGCATTGAGTATTTTGTATTAAAAAAGAAAGTGTAGGCTTGTGTTGGAATATTGGGAGATTTCAGGCTCTCTGATGAACAGGTCTTAGTATGGAAAGGCCAGATACATGAGGTCAGTCAGATTTAAATCTCCTATTGCTTTTAGTAAACATCAGCCCTGGGGCTTTAGACAGATACCCTTCCTCAGTTGAGGCTTTGTGAGTTTGCTCTGGCTTGGGTGGAATCAAATGCATGATCCCGAAAGAATCCTGGGGAAGGTCAGGCCTGTTAACACTGCTTAGTTCTTATCCATTGTTCTACATTCCTTGGAGCCTCGGATGTACTAGTCCCTCCCAGTCATTCCCATCCAGGGTGTAAGTTGACTTTATACCTTGACATTATTTCTGTAGTATTTAACTACAGCTCCCAGAGAACTAGCTTGCTAAAAGGTAAACTAGTAAGAGTTAGCTTCTCAGAAATTTGAAAATCGTGGGCTCTGAATTTGTAACTCTACAGAGTTTCTCAGCTTCTGCCTCCTACAATTCATGTGTTTCTTTCCTTTCTTGCTCCTGCCCAGACTGAGAGTTATTATTTTTTCGATTGGCTGTTCACATTCCTTTTTTTAAATTTTTTATTAATTACACTTTATTCATTTTGTATCCCCCCATAAGCCCCTCCCTCCTCCCCTCCCAATCCCATCCTCCCTCCCCTTTCTGCATGCATGCCACTCCCCAAGTCCACTGATAGGGGAGGTTCTCCTCTTCTTTCTGATCTTAGTCTATCAGTTCTCATCAAAAGTGGCTGCATTGTCCTCTGCTGTGGCCTGATAAGGCTGCTCCCCCCTCAGGGGGAGGTGATCAACGAGCAGGCTGTTCACATTCTTCATGGAGTTTTAAATCATTATTCAGGTGCAATTAATCTTAGATGATATTTAATGATAGGGGCCATATGTGTATACTTTCTTCTTGTACTAAGATCTTAAACTTGAAAGTAGAGCTGAATTAAAGGGCGAGTCTTTTCTGATTATTCACCAAAATATATTTTCTTGGTCCTTTGTGCTCAGAGAAAGTTCCTCTTGATTTGATGTCTATCTTTTTTATCTTTTCATTTTATATAGGTAAAATTTAATTGTTATAATGGAAGAAAACCTCTGATGGTTTAAAATAATTCTAATATTGTACTATAGCCATCATTTAATAAATTTCTTCTTTAAATATGTTTTAAGAAATGTTCATAGATAAGGAACTGCCTAATTTTGTGGAATACTTGTGTGCATGCCTCTGTGTAAGTGTGCATGTTTGGGTATGTGTATCGGTAGTCTGTGTTTGTGTGTATATGCAAGTTCATGTGTGTGAGTACCCAGATGCCATTTTGTTTCTGTGGAGGTCAGAGGACATCCTTGGGTACTTGTCCTCTCCATCATGTTGAGACAGGTTCTTTTGTTGTTTGCCCCTGTGTGTGCCAGATTAGCTGGCCAGTGAGCTTCAACAGCTTTTCCTATCTCAAACTCCCATGTCTCCATAGAAGTTCTGGGGTTGAAAATTAATATTGCCTTTCTAGGTGAGGATTGATCATCTTACCCTGGGTCTTCTTTCTTGTTTATCTTCTTTAGGTGTATAGATTTCATTATGTTTATCATATCTTATAAGTCTAAATAAGTGAGTATATACTATGTGTGTCTTTCTCCTTCTGGGATACCGCACTCAGAATGATCTTTTCTAGATCTCACCATTTGCCCGAAAATTTCATGATTTCCTTGTTTTTAATTGCTGAGTAGTATTCCATTGTGCAATTATGGCATGGTGTATTTATGGCATAGAAAGTATAAAGTGTGCTTTCTACTTTACTGTGTGTAAAAATACTACAATTTCTGTATACATTCCTCCATTGATGGACATCTGGGTTGTTTCCAGGTTTTGGCTATTACAAATAAAGCTGCTATAAACATGGTTGAGCAAATGTTCTTCTTGTGTACTTGAGCAACTTTTGGATATATGCCTAGGAGTGGTATAGCTGTGTCTTGAGGAAACGCTATTCCTAATTGTCTGAGAAAGCGCCAGATTGATTTCCAGAGTGGTTGTACAAGTTTACATTCTCACCAGCAGTGGAGGAGGGTTCCCCTTTCTCCACAACCCCTCCAGCATGTGTTGCCACTTGAGTTTTTGATCTTGGCCATTCTGATGGGTGTAAGGTGAAATCTCAGGGTCATTTTGATTTGCATCTCTCTGATGGCTAAGGATGTTGAGCATCTCTTTAAATGTTTCTCTGCCATTCTATATTCCTCTACAGAGAATTCTCTTTTTAGCTCCGTACCCCATTTTTTAATTGGATTGCTTGAGTTATTGTTTTTTAACTTCTTTAGTTCTTTATTGAGTATTTTTGCATCAAGAGAGATAGGTCTGAAGTTCTCTTTTTTGTTGGGTCTTTGTGTGGTTTAGGTATCAAGGTAACTGTGGCTTCATAGAATGAGTTTGGTAATGTTCCTTATGTTTCTATTGATATATTCAATATATACTAATTAGTATGCACTATATACTAACATTTTTTTAGTATCTCTAATAAAGGTTTTGTAGGCATAATATACAACAGAAAACCATAGGCAACAGTTTCATATTTAATTGTTTAAACTAGTTCCTTCAAGATCAAAATTCAGTAATCAGTTTTAATTTTCCAGTTCCTGAGGTTTTTATGACATATACTTATGACATATTTTAGTGGAGGGATTTATTTTTCATATATAATATTATTTATGACATCTATAATTTTTAAAACATGTAGATTCTAAGTAAAATTTCCTGGGAAGAGGTTAAAGAGCTGTTTTTTTTTTTTTTTTTTTTTTTTTTTTTTGAGTTACCTAATTACCTTGTAAACACCTTCTCCTAAAGAAGGGAGAGTTAATATGACCCGGAGAGGATAGGAGCTCCACAAGGACCAAATATATCTGGGCACAGGGGTCTTATACAAGACTGTTTATCCAACCAAGGATGATGTATGGATATAACCTGGAACCTCCCATGGTAGCTCAGTAACCAAGTGTGTACTTTAGTAAGGGGAACAGAGACTATTTCTGACATGAACTCTATGGCGGGCTCTTTGAACTCCCCACCCACCAAGGAGGAGCAGTCCTGCTAGGCCACAGAGAAGAACTTTGCAGCCAGTCCTGTAGATAACTGATAAAATAAGGGGAGGAGGTCCTCCCTTATCAGTGGACTTGGAAAGGGGCAGGGAGGAGATGACGGAGAGAGGGTGGGATTGGGAGGCAATGAGGGAACAGGATACAGCTGGGATACAGAGTTAATAAAATGTAACTAATAATAAAAATAAATTTGAAAAAATTAATATTGCTACATTTGGCTTTATGAGTGTTCTGAAAATCATGTTTGTGTTGCAAATACTTTATTTACTGAACATCCTCAACTCTGAAACTGACTAATTTTGACTGTTTCTTAGAACGAGCATACCAAGGTTTATTTGCTTCTGAAGAGTCAAATGCTGTAGCTTCTCAGGTGTGGGTGGGGCTTCAAAGCTCTTCCAGAGTTTCTGCAGGAATATTGGCTAGTCTGGTCTTGTGGAAGTCTTGTGTTGTTAACCATAGCTACCTGGAGTTCATGAAAGCAACAGCTTCACATCAAAAGACACCACACCCACCCTATCCCCCAGCTTTTACATTCTTCCTGGGGCATCTTTTATGATTTTTTTTCTTGGGAGTGGTTAATGTAGGTGTCCCAGGTAAGTCTGAGCAGTTACTGCCAATTCTGCCAATTGTTCTAGTAGTACTTGGATCACTTATGAGTCTCTGCATTAGTTGTTGCCCAAAGCAAAAAAAAAAAAAAAAAAAAAAAAAAAAAGCTTCCACAGCTAAGGTTGACAGTAGCTTGGATCTATCTGAGTTTAAAAATAAATATTTTAAGGGTTTTGCAATGTAAGTGTTTTAAGTTGGTTCAAAAAATATTACCATTGCAGTCTCATTTCTGAAATCTTGAAAGAGAAATCATCATTCATGTTTATTGAGCTTTGACATTTCTGCTCATCTGGAATGACACTGTTTTGTACCGTTTACTCCTCGTTCTATTTATTCATGCTATTTTGTCATGTGTGCCTCTATCAGCTACGGTCATCTCAGTTCTTCTATTTTGTCATCACCTTCTTGTTTATCCTAGGAAGAATACCATACTTTCCATTTTATGTGTGTGTGTGTGTGTGTGTGTGTATTATAGAATTTGTAATGTGTTATATACTATATCTATATATCTATGTCTGCATCTATATCTAGGTCTTTCTACCCGTATATAGTCACTGACAAGAAAGCACTGTTTGACCCCACAGAGAGTTTACCTGTATTTGTTACCCAGCTTGAGAAAAGCCCAAGAAAGTTTGCTTTCCCAATGGGTGAGTTTTTCCCCACCCCACCCCCCGGAAGAAAATGTACTTTTATAACGCATACATTTATCTTTCCCATTCATTTAGGGATTTCTTTGCTTCACTGAGAGTTCCATAACTTATATTTTTAATTAAAAGCTTTTAAAACCTTTTGCCACACTGAGAATGGGATCCAGAACCTTGTAGATTCTTGACACGTTCTCTACCACTGAGCCACCCACCTGCCTGTCTTCACAGAACTCTTAAATATTACTTTCTGGGCTTATTGAAGGTTGTTTTAACAACTGATATCTTTAATATGAGCTTTTAGTCCTAATGAAATTTGTACGGTGTTGTTTTTCATTTTTCACACTGATAGTCTACTACTTTCTGTTCTTTTTTATTGATTAATTTTGTTGTCTGATAATTTCATATGTGTATGTACTGTATTTTGATGGCTGTCACCAACACTTTCTTAGCACGCCCCTCTATCACATCCCCCTTTATCTGATTTGATTTTTCAAAGTTTTTAATATGGCATTTTGCCAAATAGTGACACTTGCCTAGTTTTTATTTTCTGTAATTTTTTATTTTAAAAAGATTTATCTTAATTTTAATGTGTGTGTGTGTGTGTGTGTGTGTATGCATGTGTACTCTTAACCACTGAGCTTTCTCTGCAGCCCCCAGCTTCTCTGTAATTCTTATATTTCGTTTTCTTTATAGGTTTTAGAATGCTGTGATCTCTATGATCATATTCAGTCCGTAAGTTATTTGTAACCTTATATGGCATGATTATGTCAGTATCTGTGCAACATATTTTTAGGAAGAGTCCCTTTATTAGGTTAATTAATTATATTTACAATTATGATCAAATCTAGAGCCTAGGATTTACTAAGTATGAAGTTATATTTTTTTCCCTCAGCTACCTCCCATGTGCAAATGATTATTTTTCTACTTTGGAAAGGTTATTTAAAATATACTTCTTATTAAATCTTTTCAATATTTCATGAAAATATCAATAATGCTTTTCCCTTTAGTCTGTAAAGGCAGTGAATGATTTTACAGGTAATGTTGAACCATTTCATAGTTACACCCTATTTTTCTCTTTATCACACTTAAACTCATGTTTCCCTTCAGATTAATATATATTCAATTTACTAATATATTTTTAAATCATAAAGTCCAGTGTTCAAGCCTTTAGCTGGTAATTTCTTCTCTCGCTTATTACTGAGTTTTAGGACATAACCATTATATAGTTCTTCATTGTTCTTGCCATAGAGATGAACCTTCCTGATGGATGAGAACTACACAAGGATCACAGAATTCATTTTTGTTGGCTTGAGATACCAGCCTAAGCTGCAGGTCTTCCTGTTCTTGCTCTTTCTGCTTTTCTACCTGGTTACTATGACAGGAAATTTGGGTATGATCGTTCTCATCCGTGTAGATTCCCGTCTTCACACTCCCATGTACTTTTTCCTCAGCCACCTGTCATTTGTGGACATCTGCTTCACATCAGCCGTGGCCCCAAAGATGCTCAGGGACTTCTTTGCAGATAGAAAAGTCATCTCTTTCCTGGGCTGTGCCTTGCAGCAATGGTTTTTTGGGTTCTTTGTGGCCACTGAGTGCCTTCTCTTGGCATCCATGGCCTATGACCGCTACGTAGCCATCTGTAACCCACTGTTGTATTCAGTGGCTATGTCCCAGAGACTCTGCATACAGCTGGTGGTCGGACCCTACGCTGTGGGTTTCTTCAACACCATGACTCACACAACAGATGCTTTCAGACTTCCCTTTTGTGGCTCCAACATTATCAATCATTTCTTCTGTGACATGTCTCCTATCCTTTCCCTCATATGTGCCGACATACGGATCAACAAACTGTTGGTTTTCATTGTGGCGGGAGCTGTTCTGGTTGTCAGCAGCACCACCATCATCATCTCCTACTGTCATATTCTCATTGCCATCTTGAGAATCCACTCTGCTGAAGGGAGGAGGAAAGCCTTCTCTACCTGCTCATCCCACGTCACAGCGGTCTCCATTTTGTATGGGACTCTCTTCTTTATCTACGTGCGGCCAAGCGCGATTTCTTCTCTGGACCTCAATAAGGTGGTATCCGTGTTCTACACAGCGGTGATTCCCATGCTCAACCCACTCATCTACAGCCTGAGAAATAAAGAAGTGAAGGCGGCCATGGGCAGGACAGTTGCCAAGGCCAAATCTTTCCTAAAGAATTAAATTGTCATCAAGAACACAGAACAGATCCAAGTCAAAGCTGCTAGACATGATCGTATCCACCTGGACGTCATCTCAGCATGATAAACAGATTGCAGAATTTATAGCTGATGTTGTTTTATTCTTTCATGTGGCTTTATTTCACTACATAAAGCAGTTAGCTTTATTCATCATGTAACTGTGGATGCTACAGCTTCCTGCTTTTAAGCACAGGATTCTCCCCTTATCTATATATTTATCATGGGAAGAAAGGTAGAATCCAGTAAATACAGGGCCAACAGATGTGAATGGTGCATTGTAGTATGTATGTCCCCTGTTCCTGCATGTAAAATTGAAAACAACCAGCAGAGCGTTTTGCTTGCCTTGAAAGTAACTGTAAGTGGTTTAGTGTGTCTGGTTTTATGTTGAGGTCTTTGATCCACTTAGATTTTAGTTTTGTGCAGGGTGATAAGTATGGATCTATTTGCATTTTTCTACATGTAGACTTCCAGTTAGACTAGCACCATTTGTTGAAGATGCTGTCTTTTTTCCATTGAATGGTTTTGGCATCTTTGTAAAAAATCAGGTGTTCATAAGTGTGTGGATTTATGTCAGGGTCTTCGATTCCATTGATCCACCAGTTGAACTCTTGCTAAAATGCTCAATTCCTATCCAGAAAGGGAAAGAGGCTGGATATCAGAAGAAGGAGAAAAGAGGGAACAAGTCAGGAGCCTGACACAGAGGGCCTCTGAAAGGCTCTGCCCTGCAGACTATCAATGCAGATGCTGAGACTTACGGGCAACCTTTGGGCACAGTGCAGGGAATCTTATGAAAGAAGTGGGAAACAGTAAGATCTGGAGAGGACAGGAACTCCACAAGGAGAGCAACAGAACCAAAAAATCTGAGCACAGGGGTCTTTACTGTGACTGCTATTCCAACCAAGGACCATGCATGGAGATACCCTAAGACCCCTGCACAGATGTAGCCCATGGCAGTTCAGTATCCAAATGGTTCCATTGTAATAGGAACTGGGAATGTCTCTGACATGAACTGATTGGCCTGCTCTTTAATTACCTCCCCCTGAGGGGGAAGCAGCATTACCAGGCCACAGAAGAAGACAATGTAGCCACTCCTGATGAGACCTAATTGACTAGGATCAGAAGGAAGGAAAAGAAGACCTCCCCTATCAGTGGACTTGGTGAGGGGCATGCATGCAGAGGGTGGAGGAAGGGAGGGATTGAGATGGGAGGAGGGAAGGAGCCAAAGGGGGGATACAAAGTGAATAAAGTGTAATTAATAAAGAAAAAAATGAAAAAAAACTAAAAAAATATACAAATTCTATATATATGGAAAAAAGAAAGTAACTGTAATTAAACAGTTTCCTAATTTATTTATTTTCCTTCCTGTATAATCTGCTTTCAGACTAGTTTTTTTTTGACCCCACATCAAAACAAAATAAGCAATAGTTGATAATATTTAGACAAGTTTACCAACCTTCCACCAACTTGAAAACACTGACAAGTTTAAAAACAGGAAAGGGGATGGGTTTATCAAAATGTCATAGATGTATGTATGAAATTCTCAAAAAATAAAAAATCTGGTTATTTTGCAAAGAAAATGATGCTCAAAAGTGAGTCTTTGACATAGAATCTATGCTTATTTTAAATTATGCCAATTAGACATGCTGTAAGAACATACTTATGTCAGTATGTGCTGATTAATAAGATCTTTAACTGATTAGATTAAAATCTGATGAAGCAAGCTGTAGTACTACAAGGGAAAACTAGGTTGTAGATTTATCTCAAGTTCCGCCCTTAAGTCTCACAGTGAGATTCTGTGTGCCTCATCAGGAGGCGGTAATGAGAAATCAATGGTGGAACCATGGAAAAGCATTCCTGTCCTTTTTTCTTTAGAAAGTAGGTGCACCTGGGGTGAGTTTTCATTATTCTAAGCACAGAACTTCACTAGGCTTGAGAATAGAATGGTTTAGGTTTAGAGAGCCTGGTTGATCGGGCTCTCTATTCACATGTTGGGTATATTTTTTATATATTACATATTATTTAAAGCATATATTATATGATTTAAAAGAGTAAATATATGTTATTTAAATAAAATCCTCAAACAAAACAAAAGAAATAAAACAAAAGCATCTTTGCTAACTTGACTGATTATATTCCACCCTGGTTACTGGGGTTCAGCTTAGGAATGATGCTCCCTGAGGTGACTGGGGTGGCATGGCGCTCCTGTGGGAACATTTGGGGGCTGGTGCCTCCAGCAGTGAGGCCAGCCAGTTACTCTGCGTCTTCGCTGTGACTGAGCCCAGTGATGTCCTGTTGCAGGACGCTTTGATCCTGGCATATTTGGGAGTCTGTGGAGATAAGAGACACAGAGAAGAAACACGTTTTAGATTTTGTTTGTTTCTAAATGTCTGGGTGTGGGGACCACTGCCCTTATGGGATGTGGCAATAGCATCATTATAATAAGTTTGCAGACAAAGACTAAGAAAAATAAAGAAGCTATTTGTATTAGATTTACCTGTGTGGTATAAGTGTCTACACAAGAATCCCAAATTCTACTTCTGTTATTATAATTCTCACTAAAAATCTCAGTTTTATCTTTAAGTCTGAGCACATGCAGCCAAGATACATGATTGCATTTTTCAGTCTCCTTATAAGTTTAGGCTGCTACCATGTAATCACCACTAAACAGTGATACATTTTTAGTGGAAGATGAATGGTTTTGTTTTCCAGTCTTCATTGGTTCTTGCCATGTGACCAAACACTAACCAATGATATACCAGTGCTTCTGGGAAATCTCAGGTATTTGAGGTTAATATTTCTATCCATGATATATCTTGATTATCTGGTGTGTGGACTATCAGCTGGACAGTACATGGTCATTTTGGATCATGACAACCTGGTATTCTGGCTCTTACAAACTTCTTGCTTCCCAATCTGTGATGTTCTTTGAGGTTTAGGTTTAATAAAGATTCTTTCAAAATGACTTTATTTCTTGAAAACATTTTAAACTAATTTAGTTTGAGACACTAGTTGTGTTTTAGGGTATGAGGGTCAGACGCTGATGACAATAGGGTATTCCTGACATGATCCATCTCACAGACAATGGGAAACTTCCCTCTTTCTCCCTGTGGGTATTTGGTCATGTCCTGCTAAGAAATATAAGGTGTGTTTAACAAAGGTGGAACCGATGTTTCTTGTGAAATAGCCTTTTCTTCCAGTGATGTTGCTGCATCTGGCCACTAGATGGCAGCATCAGCATAGAAACCACAATAAAATGGCCCAGACATATTTCCATTAGTTGTGTCATTAGAAAGATGACAAGCTTGGAGAAACCTTTCAAAAACTAACAATGGATTTGTGGCGGCTGAAGCATCATTGGAAAATTTAGAGTGTGCTTGTGTGCATTGATTCAGGAAAGGCCAGCACTTTCATTGGTTTATAAACTTCCATTGCCCATAAATATTTAATCCTCACTGATGGATTTCGACATTCATACCTTTTGATTATAGAACTAATTATAGATAAGGAGCTTCTAATGGCAGACAAGAGAGCTTGATTATGCTCATCCAAGAGACACATAGTTCAGCACTGACTCATCAAACATTCTTACGGGCGTGCTGTCATCACAGCAAAAACATTTTTTTTTTTTTTAAGTTTCTGCTGGCTTAGCTGCAAATATCTTTCCTATTCGGTCCTTTGCTACTTCTAAAGTGCATAAAGATGTTTCTTGTTGCTTTAATTGCTTTTTCTATACTTGAGTATTAGTATATTTGTTTTGTTTTTCTACTTTTTCAATTTTATTTTCAATATCTAGGAACCTTAAGATATCCTAAGAGAAACCTCCTTTCTCTTTGTGGGACAATGCTCATACAGTAATTATGGGGGTTGTAGACATTTATCCCTTGGTGGCATTCTTGCTCGTGGTAGTTTCCTCTCACTTTTTGTTAATAAATGTTTGTTATTTCTGCTAAATACAAAATGGAAATTGAGAAGCGCTCACACGAGGTGGTGAGAAGCCAGACTGAGTCCACAAATCCACCTCTTTCTGCTTCCTGTAGATCAAGCCTCAGGTTTCTGCGATGACGGTTTAGTGCCATCAGAGACTGTACCATAAAACCAGGAGCAGGGGAAGAACAAAAACGAAGGCAAAGCAAAAGAGAGCAGAAACAAACCCACAGCCTTCCCTGCTCAAACTGCTTTTGTCAGGCATTTGTCAGAGCCAATGGGAAGGGACTAATACAATTTCCTGGGAAAGCACTTCATAATTAATTAGGTAACATTTTCTCATCGAGAAGTGTAATTTTGGATGAAGATGTAGCACACTTGGTAAAATACTTCCTACAATGCATGAAGATATGGCTCCATCCCAACACCCCACAAACCCAGCCTGGTGATGCATTCTTATTTCCCTGGCCTTCAGAAAGAAGAGAAAGATGAGCAGAAGTTCAAAGCCATCTTTAGCTACACTGGGAGGTTTAGATCAGCCTGGACTACATGTTTCAAAGAAAGAGCTAGAGACAGATAGAAATAAAAAGAGAGATAGAGATGATAGAGATAAAGAGATAAAGATAAGGTAGAGAGATAGAGACAGAGACAGAAAGATAGAGCTACAGATAGAAACAGAGAAGAGTTAGACACGGTAGAAATAGAAGGAGATAGAAATAATGGAGATAGAGATAGATGAGATAAAGATGAATTTATTATAAAACCTGATATTCTTTTATGCGTAATGTCTCTATAAAATCATCAACCAGAAGAAATCAAGTAGGACTTTTGTACATGCCGCCTCTTTACACAACAGTGCTGATTGTGAGATCCGCTGAGAGGATGCAGGCAAGGCAACCAACCAGAAGCCTAGTCGGAGACTTGGCTAGTCATTAGAAAATGAAGTTTGGTTAGTCATTAGAAAATAAAATTTAGCTTTTAGAAAAGTTTACAACTCTGCTGCTGATGTCAGTGTCCTGCCAGGCTGAGAAAACTTGGTGTAGAGTAGTGCTCCACATGGGAGTCTGAGGCTCTGACATTAGATTCTTTATGAGTTTCAAGTTTTAGAAGAAAATTGTAATTATTGAAATCATTTAAACAGTACAGGTGATAAAGAGGAACCCCTCAGTAGGCTTCACTAATCTGAAGTCTTCCAATTTCATAAACTAAAAAGAAAATAATATGTTTTTTGTTAATTTGTTACTGACTGATACTGCAGAGACTGATGCATCAACCAAAGTCCATACATGGAGAGGACCTAGACCCCCTGCTCAGTTGTAGCCATGAGCAGCTCCGTCTCCATGTGGATGACTTAGTAAGGGGAGAAGAGATGGTCTCTGACATGAACTAGGTTGCCTGCTCCTTGATCACTGTGCCTTGGTGGGGCGACCTAGCCAGCCCACAGAGGAAGAGGATCCAGGCAGTCCTGATGGAACCTGAAAGGCTAGGGTCAGACAGTAGGGGAGGAGGACTTCCCTTATCAGTGGACTAGGGGAGAGGGATGGGGAGAAAGAGGGAGAGAGGGTGGAATAGGGAAAAGATGGGGGGGGTGCTACGACTGGGATACAAAGTGAATAAATAATAATAATAATAATAATAATAATAATAATAATAATAATAATAAAATAAAGACTGTTTCTTATCCTGTAGAGGTCCACTTTAAAGAGAAATGAACTGCACAGTGTATTATTTAGAAATGAGCAGCTTTTATTTATCTCTCTATCCACTTCCAGCTTTCTACATTTCTCCTTTTTGTGTGTGCCTACCTGGTGGACTAAGATGAGGTGCCAAATAATAAAGAACAACTAATATTTGGATGGCTCATCAGAAAAATTAGAAAGAACTATCGTGTCTAAGATTGAGTCCATAAGACATATCATTAATTCAACAGTGTGGCTAGTGAGATGGCTTATTTGTAAAAGGGCTTGTGCAAGCCTGACACCTTGAGTTTGGTCCCTGGAACCCACATGCTAGAAAAAGGAACTCACTCTCACAAGTCATATTCTTACCTCCACTCAGGTGCTTACACACACACACACACACACACACACACACACACACACACACACACA
>NW_026585895.1:655922-690922 GCF_907164565.1 Psammomys obesus | reverse complement strand
TTTGTGCGCCCTCACTCCATGTCGACTTCATGACTTCTTGCTTAATCATTATCATACACCCATATTGACATTACTATATAGATGGAACATCAGCTCACTCGGATATATGTGTATTAGAATATATGTTATGTTATATATGTCATATAACAATATGTAATATATTAGAATATATATTCTGTCTAGTGTAGCTCAAAATGCACATGTTTTAGAGGACCTCATGGGATTGAATAACCTTTCAGGGGCTCTGTTCTGCAGAAACTGATTATCTGTTTCAGTATCCATTGATTGCCTAACGCTCTTCATCTAGAGATGGGGCCTTGTGTGATTTCTTACATCCAAGTTGGCCTATCAACTGGTGTTCTTATTGAACAAGTCTTATTCAGGGACTTTACTATTGAAATTTTATGTGCAATCTCTAAGACATTCTATCACAGAAGACATTCCTCTGGCTCTTACAGCCCTTTCACTCTTTCTTCACTCTCCCTGAACCTTAGGTGTGAGGGTTGTGTTGTAGATTTATCAGTGAAGGTTGGGCACCTTACAGTCAATGTTTCCCTACATTTTGATCAGTTGTGGGTTTCTGTAATCGTCTCCATGTGCTGTGATAAGGAGCTTCTCTGGTGGAGGGTGATGACTACACTTGTATCTAGAGATTTAGAGAGCAGACTTTGTAAAACTTGCTGAGCTTCTGTCTAGCTTGGTAACCCTTTCTTTTCTGTCATCTTTGACTCTGTTTCTATACACTAATTCTATCCAATATTTAGTTGGCTTGATGTTCCTCAGTATTGATTCTTTAAGCTGCCAAATCAAAACAACGAATTTAAAATATCCACAAAGGCTGACTCTACCATTGCTTGCTGAAATACGTCTAATCTTACAACAACTTGTTACCAAGTATAAGAGTTTTGGTCCTAAATGTGTCACCTACAGCAACAATGGGGTTCTCAAACACTGTTAAATACTGATTTGTAATAGACTGTCTTCATTAGTTTCTTTACCTGTCACTATATTCAACATTATATTTTTAACTCATGTCTCATGGAAAGGAAAACTAGAAAAGTAATAATGTGTGCTTGAGTGTGTGTAGCAAATAGATATCAAAGTTGGGTGTTTGCCTCTATCAGCCTCCATCTTAATTTTTAAGTCAATCTCTCAGCAAGTTCGTGGCTCTAAATTTCAGCATGCCTGGCTGATTAGCAAGAGCCAGGAATATGTTTTTGTCAACCCCACCACTCTGGGATTACACACATGTGCTATAGAACCTCACTTTTAGTGTGTGCTGAGAATCCAAACACAAGCTGTTATGCTTGCACTATAATAATAACCTCAACACTGAGCTCTCTCTCAAAACTTTAAATACATAGTTTTGAATAATAATTTGAATATTAGTGAATTAATTTTACAACATTGAAATTTGGGGAGTTGATTTTTTTCTGGGGGAAAAGGCCAAGATCAAAGCTTTCCAGTCAAGAGCTAAGCAGTTAGATTTGACTACATGGTCTAGTGGCAGCTGAGGAAGAGCCTGATACTGAGGACAAAGGACACTACACAAGGGTAACCTTGTATTGAATTCTTCTATTCCCACCCACACTAAGTACATCACCTTGTGTAATTTTCGCTGATGGTCTCCATAGCTAACTGCCTTTAACACCGAGGGAATGGCAAGTGTAGACTTTGAAACAGTTGCTCCAGATCACAAGCTGTTGTCTGTGTTATGATCTGGAAAGACTTCTGCTCTTTCAGATAATGAAGATCTGAATTGCCTTTTTTGTCCTACAGCTTTCAGTTTTTATTATTTGACTTGCTGATTGTTGAGGAAGTGAATGTGTTCTGTTCAGTGTTGTGTGTTGGATGGTTGAAGAGGAATCAAAGGCCAAGATGAAGGACATAAACTGATGAAGCAATGATGTTGCAGCCACGTCTTTTCTGCCTTTAGTGAATCAGCCTATCATCGGAACTGCTCCTTCTCTGCTATCTGTCAAGTCCTTGGAGATGACTTCAGAGCTGATTTGCAATTCACATCCAGGAAGTTTTTTATCTTAAAACTGCCCCCATTAATTGGTTCCTCTGAAACTTGTTTCTTACGTTTGTTAATTGTCTCTGAGCAACCAATCAATCTTAATGATGTTCAAGGCATCTTGTTAGAAAGATCTGTAGCAGTAGTTTGCCTTTGGAGACCCGATCCCACACTGTAAGATAATTTTAAGTTAATGGCATCTCTGGAGTGTTAACTTGTGTAGCCCAGGCTCCAACTACATAAAAAGTTTTATCTAGTCATTAAAATACTTGAATAAAAAATTATCCTATTATGATCTGTGTTAATTCTTTTCTTTGTTAAGTGAAGAAACAAAAAACAATGAATGGTGAATATGTGCCTCTACACGAAATATGATACAATCATAAACTGGTGTAGGACCTGACCTTTCTGATGGTTTAGCTTAATGTGACAGGTTCTCAAAAAGGTAAGGTGGAAAGGGCATGAGGAAAAGGATGAAAAATACATTTGGAAGAAAGGAGGAGGGAGACAAAGAGAGAAGAAAAGATTGTAAGCTCAAATAGAAGTCAAGAAAGAGAATGCTAAACATTTTATGATTAATGTATGTTTTTTTCTAAAGGACTTAACATTTTAAAGATAAAAATTATATAGAGATAAATTTGAACTTCTGATATAGCAGCCAGGAGATTATTTGTCATGAGAGTCATTATTTCCTCATGAAGCCAGTAAGTGGAGGGAACATCTTTGAGCTCTAAGGGAACAGACATTTGTTTCCCTTCTGCTATTCTGTCTCCACTTTCCATGTGTTTATTTTTATTTTTTTACTAATTATTTATTACAGTTTATTCACTTTGTATTCTAGTTGTAGCCCCTCCCTTGTCTCCTCCCAATCCCTCCCTCCCTCTTCTCCCCCTATGCTCCTCCCCTAGTCCACTGATAGGGGAGGTCCTCCTCCCCTCTCTCTGACCCTAGCATATCAGGCCTCATCAGGACTGGCTGCATTGTCTTCCTCTGTGGTCTGGCAAGGCTGCACTCCCCCACCCCTCTGATCACCCACTGTGGAAGTGATCAGAGTACCTGCCACTGAGTTCATGTCAGAGACAGCCCCTGCTCCCCTTACTAGGGAAACCTCATGGAGATTGAGACTATGGGCTACACCTGAACAGGGGTTTTAGGTCCTCTCCATGCATGGTCCTACATTGGGGTATCAGTGTCTGCAGGGCCCCCAGGTCCCATTTTTTTTTTTTTTTTTTGCTAGATTGGTCTCCTTTTGGAGTTTCTGTCCTCTCCAGGTCTTTCTACTCCCCCTTCTTTCATAAAATTCCATGTACTCTCTCCAAAATTTGGCTATGAGTCTCAGCATCTGCTTCGATACCTCAATCATTAGAGTCTTTCAGAGTCTGTCTGTGGTAGGCTCTTATCCTATTTCCTGTCTTCTCTCTCTTTTTTTAATTGAATTTTTATATTTTTAATATTACTTACAGTTTGTTAACTTTGTATCTCAGCTGTATTCTGCTCTCTCATTCCTTCTCAATTCCACCCTCCCTCCCTCATCTTCTCCCTACCCCTTTCCAAGTCCACTGTTAGGGGAGGACCTTCTCCCCTTTCATCTGATCCTAGCTTATCAGGTATCTTTAGGTCTGGCTGCAAAGTCCTCCTCTGTGGCCTAGCAAGGCTGCTCCTCTCTCGTGTGTGTGTGTATGTGTTGGGGGGGGGCATCAGAGAGCCAGCCATTGAGTTCATGTCAGAAATAGTTCCCTGTCTTCTCTTGCTTCCAATGTCTATCAATGACAGCCTAAAGATCAGGAAAGGATCTTCACCAATCCTATATCTGATACAGGGCTAATATCCAGAATATATAAAGAACTTAAGAAGTTAAACACCAACCATGTTTGTAGCAGCTTTATTTGTAATAGCCAGAAGCTGGAAACAGCCCAGATGCCCCTCAACTGAAGAATGGATGCATAAACTGTGGTACATCTATACAATGGAGTATTACTCAGCAATGAAAAATAAGGAAATCATGAAATTTGCAGGTAAATGGTGGGACCTGGAAAGGATCATCCTGAGTGAGTTGTCCTAGAAGCAGAAAGACACGCATGGTATATACTCACTCATATAAACATACAACATAGAATAAACCCACTAAAATCTGTACATCTAAACAAACTAAGCAAAAGAGAGGACCCTAACTAAAATGTTCAATCCCCATCCTGAAAGGCAAAGAGGATGGACATCAGAAGAAAAAGAAAATAGGAAACAACCTAGGAACCTGCTACAGAGGGCCTCTGAAAGCCAGAAGAAAACAGGAAACAACCTTGAAACCTGCCACAGAGGGCCTCTGAAAGCCTCTGCAGTATAGACTGTCAAAGCAGATGCTGAGCCTGATGGCCAACTGATGGGCAGAGTGAATGGAATTTTATGTAAGAAGTGGGAAATAGTAAGAGCTGGAGGGGACGGGAACTCCACAAGGAGAGCAACAGAACAAGATAATTTGAACACAGGGAACTTCCCAGAGACTCATACTTCAACCAAGGACTATTCGTGGAGATAACCTAGAACCCCTTCACAGATGTAGCCAATGGCAGTTCAGTGTCCAAGTGGGTTACATAGTAATGGGAAGAGGGACTGCCTCTGACATAATCTGATTGGCCTGCTCTTTGATCACCTCCCCCTGAGTGGGGAGCAGCCTTATCAGGCCACAGAAGATGACAATGCAGCCACTCCTGATGAGAACTGATAGACCAAGATCAGAAAGGAGAGGAGAACCTCCCCTATCAGTGGACTTGGGGAGTGGCATGCCTGCAGAAAGGGGAGGGAGGGGGGATTGGGAGGGGAGGAGGGAGGGGCTTATGGGGGGATACAAAATGAATAAAGTGTAATTAATAAAAAATTTAAAAAAATGAGTGGATACACGCTTTAAAATGTATTTTTATATTTACATGCATACATGTATGCATAAATATTTCATTTCTGTGTTTAAAAAGTCATTGTTTATCACAGCAAACATTTAAATTAATTCAAAGGAGGCTCAGAAATGAGGACAGTGGTACTGACACACCGCTAAGGCCGATGACAGAAGCTGGAAGCTTCAAACTCTTGTCAGTTACACAGTTTGCAAATATTTCCCTCCATTCTGTGCTCTCTAGTTTACCTTCTTTTTTTCTTTTAGTTTTAAATAGCCCATTGGTCCACTCTTGATTTATTTATCTCTCTTACCTAAAAATACCCTTTCCGTGTCAACCACTGAGCATTTTTCTAAATCTAGTGTGGTAATAGTTTTATTCTCAGTGTTTTATTACTAATCCACTAAGAGTTGAATGTTGCATAAGGTGCAGGATATAATTTATAGTCACACGAATACTCAGTTTTTTCTGTACTCTTCATTAAAAAGAACTCATTTCTACAATGTATGGTCACAGCACATTTGTTGAATAGTAGCTGTACCTAGTTCTTGATTGTGTATAATCTGTTTTTTATATATGTGCCTATTTTAATGTTAGTATTTCACTCTTTTGTTTACTACAGCCTGATAACTTATTATGGGTCAAGACTACTCTGACGTCTTTTGTGATTTCATGTAAATTTTAGGTGATTTTCTGTTTTAGTGAGGTGTGATAGTGGTGTTTTCACAGAGACAGCCTCAACTCCTGTGCTGCTTTTTGTAACATGACCATTGGCATAATGTTAATCAGGTGCAGCCTGAGCTGAGCAGATCTTTAAATCAATTTTGTCTAGATCTCTTACATTAATATTTTATGGTTTTATTGTAAATATCTTACCTCATTCATTCAGTCTTTTTGTAGGTATTTTTTGATTGCTATTGTTAAGTGTGGATGATTTCTTTGCTTTCAAATGGCCACCTATTCAATGTATAGAAATGTTACTGATTTTCGTATATTGATTTTGTGTCATGCTCAGAATTTATTAAATATTTTTAACATGGTTTGGTGGATGATTTAGAGTGTTGTCTATTTCCAATCATGTTGTTTGCAAATAGAAGGATCCTGGCTTATTACTTTCTAAAATTATCATACTTTTTCTTTTATTTATCAACATAATTGTTTTGGCAATGATTTACAGTGCTGTAAGAAACAGAAGTTGTGAAAGTCAGTATCCTTGGATAAGAAAAATTATACAATAAAAACCATACTAAACAGGAGAAAAATTAAAACCAAGTAAGTAGATAAATAACTTTAATATCTATTTCTCAAAACAAGACACACAGATGACCAAGAAATAAATGAAAAATTCTTAGGCTATAAGAATAGCAGAATATCATTAGGAAACATCTGTCTATCTATCTATCTGTCTGTCTATCTATCTATCTATCTATCTATCTATCTATCTATCTATCTATCTCTCCTGTCATCAGAGATGCAGATGGGACAGGATGCAGGGAACACAGCCTGACGTCATGGGGGCGGGGTGTAGGAGTCAGAGGGCAGAGAAGACAGCATTAGAACATGGCCCATTGAATCACTTCATCTGGCCCCACCCCTAGACGAAGAACTATGGACAATTAATTACTGCTAGGAGGAGAATTACACTGTCCTAGGGATGAGCCTAGTTTCTGATTGTCCAAATGCAGAATGGGCAGCACCAAAAATAATAAAACAGACTTAGAAGGTTCTATTTATATATGATTGTACATACCAACACACGCACGCACACATGCATGAGTTCACATACGTGTGTGTGAGTGCGTGCCCTCACAGGTGCGCCCAGTATGAGAATAATTTAAAAATCTGTCAACTGGGAGTAAGGGCAACATGGTGGGTTTTGAGGAAGGGTAAGTGAAGAAGCCGGAGGGTAGAGAAGTGGAAGGGAAGTGATGTGGTTCTGTTTCAACTAAGAACGTTGAAAGTGCAGCGGGGTACAAAGTGAACAAACTGTAATTTATCACAATATAAATAAATTAAAAAAGTAAAATAAAATAAATGTTCATAGTAAATATATTGGTAAGGTAAGCAAACAAATGTTCACAATGAACTGATAAATCATTATGGCTCAGACATCTGGCTCCTCTAATATCAAATATCTGTAATGTTATCCACTCTTCCTTCTACAAAATTTTTAGCAAGGATACCTCTAAACACATTTTTAAGACAGACACCAATAAAATGGGGAGCACTGACCACAGTGTAATCAGCTTGATTTTTGATTATTTGAATGTTAATTAATTAATAACAACAACTCAATAAATATTCAAGTATTGCCTTGCTAAGAATGAGGTTGTGTTGGGACAGGGAACAGAAACAGGAGACAGCTTCCTTGTACCTTACGGTTCTGGGTTCACACGGCAAGTTTCAATCTGAGATAGTCAGTGATTTTACAGCACAGTAAGTGGTAAGTGTATGAATTCTCTCAAAGTACTTAGAACAACATAACTTCTCTATTGGAAGGTGCACTCCTTGTCCATCACGCACATGGAAATGCTGAACACGGGGCATTGCCAGTCTTTACCACAAGATGGCAAGAATTCCCCAGGAAACTAACTTTGCCTACTGAACTAAAGCCGGGATATGTCTAGTGGTCTATAATAAAACAATGCCATATAAGAGAGTTTTAAAAATAATGTTACCAAGTCCAAATTTTAATTTCAACTGAGTAGGCTATATGTTATTTTGTACCTCTTACTAAAAATTCCAAAATCCACTGAAACACATAGAAAGTAAAAGATAAATATCCTCCTTCAAATTTCTACTTCATGTCCATAGCCCTTCTCAAATTCGATTCCCAAGTCCCTTCTTTTAAATTTTTTTTTAATATTAGTTACAGTTTATTCACTTTGTATCCCAGCTGTATCCCACTCCCTCATCTCCTCCCAATCCCACACTCCCTCCCTCTTCTCCCCCTTTGCCCCTCCCCTAGTCCACTGATAGGGGAGGACCTCTTCCCCTTCTATCTGACCCTAGCTTATCAGGCCTCATCAGGACTGGTTGCCTTGCCTTAAAATTTTGAGATTATAATAATTATAACACTTCTCCCTTCCTTTTCTTCCCCCCAAATCCTCCCATATACCCTCTCCGATTTTTATCACTTGCATGTGTATATATGTATATAATATCACTCTATCTATAAAGACGTGTGTGTGTGTGTGTGTGTGTGTGTGTGTGTGTGTGTGTGTGTATATATATGCATATATATTCCTAAATATAACCCATTAATTCCGTATTATGCTACCTGCCAGCGGGCTCTCCCCTGGGAACCTTCCACTACGGAGGGTCCTTGCTGAGAAGGCAGCCCCTACAGGAGATAAGGAGTCAGCAGGGAAGGAGTTAGCCAGGTGTGATGGTCAGGGGACTCTTACAGATCTCTGAATGACAGGCAATTAGGCCACTTCAGTAAAGCGGACTCACCTGCAATCAGGTGCTTTTTATTTATACAGGTTTCACAGAACTAAAACAGACTAATAATTATCCAAATGGTACAGATTATGTTTATATTTTTTATTACGTGTCCAGGGCTACAAGTTCCATTACAATTAGAAAATACAAACAGAACAGATTTCATTATTATCATTAGCCCTATAACTCAAATGTAAAGAAGCTAAAGAATGTCTTCTCCAAAGCAAAGGCATTTATTATACTTCATCCTACTTTTAGGCTGGTAGTGTTTGTAGTTTTAAAGCACCTCCCACCAACAGAAAATATCTGAACCAGTCTTTTTATGGATAACAAATATTCATACCTAACTTCTTTTATTATATGTTTCATCATCTATGCTATAAGGCAGGAAAAGTTTATTTTAGTCAATCTATCTTACTTGCTGAGTTTCACACTTCCAGAGGTGTATCAAGTATGACCCCCTATCTTTAACCTACATTTTCAGAGAGCTCTCAGACTATCATAAAAAGAGACTTTGAATCTGTAGCCTTTTCTCCTGGGCAGTCAGGGTTTGACAATCGTTTCTGTTTACCCTTCACCAATTATACTGTTGGAGTCAGCTCAGGGGCAGATACTCCAAGAAGATTCCCAGAGTAATGGCCTCATCTAGCTATGTGCTTATTTATGCTTAATGATCTCCAGGGCATAAGGAAGACTTACAAATAGTGGCCAAATAAAGCTAATTTTAGGACTTTATTTTTAGAAAGACTCAGACTTAATTTTTCTCAGGAAATGACATAAAATGAATCATAATGCAGGAAGTCCCCAAGAATGCAACACACAGAGAACAGAATCCAAAAGTTAGATACAGAATGGCAGCGACTGCAGCAATCTGCTCAGCTTTGCTGGAACTGTGTCAAGCCTTTGTGTTGGTGTCATGACTCTCGCTATTTCCAGTGGATATGGCTCTGCTCTTGGTGTCTTCTTCCCTTGATGCCACCTTTCCTGCTCCCAGATTTCCTCAGTTTTTATAATACTCCGTGTAAAGTTGAGTCATGCACTTTCTCATGTCCAGCATGTTCATTGGTATCACTCTTGTTTAGCTCGCATTTGGGTGGTCATGTTGGTGAGACTTTGTAAGTTTAGCTTCTGTCGTTAGTAAGAGACATAATTTCAGAGAAAATCCCGGGCTCTCCTGGTTCTTGCAATCTTTCTGTCCCCTCTTCTGCAATACTGCGTGTGGTGTTCTCCTTGGCAGGGTGTTCTGGGTTTATAAGAAACTGCTGAATGTTACTTGAGGAGGTGTTTTGTACATATATGCATTGGGACTGTGCTCTGCGCTGTGCAGTTTGATTTGCTGTAGTTTTCTGTGGTGATCTCTCTCTGATGCAAAGGTAAAACCTACACATATTTGTGTGAATAATAATAATAATAATAATAAAATATTTACAGATTTTTGTTAGGGTTTATAGTAGCTTAGTGAATTAGTGGTTGTGCATTATCCTCAGAGGATGACTTCACTGAGTAATGAGTAGGCTTCCAGTACCGACCTGCTTTCTCTCTTGTTGAGAGTCTTAAATCCAATGTGTGAGCTGTTGGTCACTGCCATGGTGTGCATGACACAAATGCACACTTGGTGCTGTCTTGCCATACAGGACATTTGGTTTCTTTCCTCCTTTGAAAGCTTGCACGGTGCCTTCTACTACCATGAAAGCTAGTTGTCAGGGAGGGGGGCATCTGCAATCTGTTTCATAAGTTCATGGTCGCTATAGGGATTTACCTTCTAACTCGAGGGGTAACCAAGGACAACAGCAATAGGCTGTGTATTTTGGTACTGTCTTGGACAGTCCTGGCCTATAATTCAAAATTGAGCTTCTTATGTATGGTATTGAGGTTTTTGTTAAAGGACATTTTTTTAAATTAAAGATTTGTTTATTTATTTTTTAAGATATATTTTATTTTTATTTTTATTAATTACAGTTCATTCACTTTGTATCCTACCTGTAGCTTCCTCCTTCTTCCCCTCCCAATCCTACCCTCCTTCCCTCTTCTACACCCATGCCTCTTCCCCAGTCTACTGATAGGGGAGGTCCTCCTCCCCTTCCATCTGATCCTAGCCTATCAGGTCTCATTGGAAATGGCTACATTATGTGTCTGAGTGTTTTGTCTGCATCTATGTTTACACTCTGTATGTGAGCATGGTTCCCACAGAGTGGGAGTGGGTGTAGAATCCCCTGGGACTGTAATTATAGATGGTTGATTTGTAAGCCATCATGTGGGTGCTGGAAACTGAATCGGGATTCTGTACAAGAGCATCAGGTTCTCTTAATGCCTGAGACAATTCTCCTGGCCAAGGCATTATTATTATTCTTTTTAATCTAGTTCAGATTCATACCAGAACTCTCTGGGATGTACTGAATATCCTCATTTTGAATAAAATCTTTTTCTTACATTTATCTATAAGACATATTTTATTATAATAACTTGCTGACAAATTATACTTTTTCACCACTAAATTATCTTTACAGAATAGCTGATATTTCCATTTGACATTTATTATTAATAAGTCCAAATGGTGTACAGAAAGTACAAATGGTGTACAGATGTCAGACTTTCATTTTTTGTTTGTCATTTAAGTGACTTACAAATCTTCTACTAAGGGGTAGACCAGATGGAGATACAATACAGGTTCTTAAGGAGCTTCATGTCTGCAGTGCATAGTGATTCTAAACATGTTGCCATCTGTAGAGCATAGCCATTATGTTTTGACAGAGGAGAAGCGCAAAGATGAATGTATCTTGTTTATATCTTTTTGGCCAGAATATAGTCATAGGAATTTGACTCTCAAAACTATTATGGGAAATTTAGTTTTTTCTTTTGTATGCCCAGAATGCAAATGGGCTTTGTGATCATCATTGGGTAGAAAATGAATTTCTCAACATCATGAATCTATTTTTTCCCTTCTTTTTAAAGAAAGGAAGGGTTGCTCAAATGAGAGCAGCAGCTTGACACAGTCCCAGCACAGCTGAGCAGATTATTTACAATCACTATTCTTTTATCTCTAACTTTTGAGTTTTGGTCTCTGTGTGTTGATTGGAGACTTTCTGCAGTATGATTAAATTTCTTTCTTTTTTTTCCCTTTCTTTCTTTCTTTCTTTCTTTCTTTCTTTCTTTCTTTCTTTCTTTCTTTCTTTCTTTCTTTCTTTCTTTTTCAATTTATGTCATTTCCTGAGAAAAATTATGTCTGAACCTTTTTAAGAAAATCCTAAAATTAACTTTATCTGGCCACTATTTGGAAATCTTCCTTATGCCAGGAGATTATTAAACACAGATAAGCAAGCACACACATAAATGATATCGCTACTTCAGGAATCTTCTTAGGGTATCTGCCCCTGAGCTAACTCAAACAGTATGTTGGTGCAGGGAAAACAGAAACAAATGGCAAACCCTGACTGACCAGGAGAATAGGCTACAGATCAAAGGCCTCTTTTTGTCATAGACTTTGAGCTCTGTAAATAAGATAGATTGGCTAATTTCCTACTTTATAGTGTAGATGATGATACATATAGTAATAGAAGTTAAATATTTGTATTTACTATTCATAAAAAGAACAGTTTAGATCTTTTCTGTTTGTCTGGAGTGTTCTTACATGACAAACACTGCCAGCCTAAAAGCAGGCTGTCATATGTTAAATGTGTTTGCTTTGGAGAAGACATTCTTTTGAGTCTTTAAATTAGAGTTATAAGGCTAATAATAATAATAATAATAATAATAATAATAATAATAATCTGTTATGGTTGTATTTTCTAATTTTAACTCAACTTGTAATCCTGGACATGTAATGAAAAATCAAACACATATCCTGTAGCACTTGGATAACCTTTCTGTCTTTGTTTTGTGAATCTTGTATACATAAAGAAGCACTTGATTGCTAGTCAGAGTACAGAAATGCCTCAAGGGTAGGAGTTAGAGCCATAGAAGTGGCCTGATTGCTAGACAGTCAGTGGCGAAATTACCCTGCCCATTGTGCCTGGCTCCCTCCCTCCCCTCACGGACTCCTTATATCCTCGGAGGGCTGCCCTGTCAGCAAAGACCCTCCATTTTCCTCTCCATGTCCTGAAATACCCCCTTACCCCCACCCCTGGCATCTGGTTGTCTGGTTGCCAGAACAGGGAATCCATTAACCCTTTTCAGGGAGACTTAGAGGTAAGTCTACGTGAGAATAGGTTTTCAGTAAAGGTCTTCCTGATGCCTCTGGGAAAGAAATACACCAGGTAGAGAATGAACAAAACAAAACAAAACAACAACAAACCAAAAAACAGAAACCCAAGAGCTAAAAATAATTTAGACTCTCCTGGGCCATAAGGAATTTAAAAAAAGACATTTATAGATATAATACAGCATACTTTAAAGAAAAGTGGAATCAAAGTTAACATTTCCCAATCTACTGCTTTCTTAAAATTTGCACAGCAGTGTAGTCCTTGGTTCACAGACCACAGGGCTTTGGATTTATGTTGGTATAATGTTCTTTTGGAATGTATACAATTTATCCTTTTTCATTCAAATGCTGATTTCTCTACCCCACTATCTGGTTTCAATCAGGACATTGCATTGTATCAACGGTCTCAAGTTTGTGTAAACATGCCACCATTTGTTCTCTATATTGTCAATTAAACAACCAGCCTTAATGCTGTGCAATGGAGAGGATAGGGTAAGACATCCTGGTTGGGAGGGGAGAGAGAGGAAGCAGGAGGGAGGAGGGGAGAATCCATAGGAGAGTTCTTGGAACTATATGGAGAGATGAACCAGATCTAAGATATGACTAAAAGCAAGTATAATGGTTGAAATCTGAATGGTAGGAAACTATGCAGGCTTGGAGTTTAGGATGGAGTAACTATTGCTCAGAATTGTGCTCTAGGTTAACTAAATAAATCCCACTCTCTGTGTGGTGATTTGGGCATACAGCTTGTTTAGGAATAACCACAGATCAACTAAAAATATATCAATAATAAATATTAGTAACCCACAACAGATTTAGAAACCTGGAATAGAAAATGCAAGCTTGATATCAGGAGAATGGATCTAAGAATATGCCTGTTGAGGCTTTCCTCTTTTTTTTTTTAACTTTTATTAATTACACTTTATTCATTTTGTATCCCCCCATAAGCCCCTCCCTTCTCCCCTCCCGGTCCCACCCTCCCCCCTTACTGCATGCATGCCCCTCCCCAAGTCCACTGATAGGGGAGGTCCTCCTCTCTTATTGGAGCAATTTTAGGCAAGATTCTCCCCGAATGCTCAGCTATTGCTGTAGCAGCATGGAGAAGGCTCCCTTCTTCTGACATTACAGCAACAGGATTAACTAATATTAGACAACAGGCTGATGAACCTTGTAAATTTTTTTATTTATTCATTATTTATTACAATTTATTCACTTTGTATCCCGGCTCCCTCTTCTTCTTACTGTCCCACCTTCCCTCTCTACCCATATGCTTCTCCCCTGCTATCTGACCCTAGCCTATCAGGTCTCATCAGGACTGGCTGCATTGTCTTCCTCTGTGGCCTGACAAGACTGCATAGCCTCCCTCTGAGGGAGGTGATCAAAATGCTGGCCACTGAGTCCATGTCAGAGACAATCCCTGCTCCCTTACTAGGGAACCCATTTGGAGACTGAGCTGCCCATGGGCTTTTTCTGAGCAAGGGGTCTAGGTTCTTTACCATTCCTTTAAATCCTCAAGAATGTGAAAGATTCATCTTTAGTCATTTCTCTACAAATTTAATTCAGCCATATTATAGATATCAATGGAAAGTCTTCCCTCAAGGTAGGAAAAATAACCATACCCTTTCTCAAAAATCTGTAGAGTTGGTTTTACAAAAAATTTGAGATAAACACTCATGGGTTAATTTGCTTCATTACATGGGTGATGTCCTTACTTCCCACAAGGTCAGAGCCTGTCTACAGGAAGTAGTCAGTTTTCTGCCTATGGACTTATGGTGGCTCTAGAAAAGGTACAGGTACAACTGCCATTTCATTATTTGGATCATGTTTTAAGAAAACAAACAATGATGCAACAATTTTAGAATTAAGGCTAAATAAGATCACAAGATTACACAACCTTGGAATTTGGTTATTATATCTACTCCTTATACTCATAATTCCAGATGCTATAGTACTTAGCCTTCGTGTGTAGTCAAGTACATATTCATATATCCATTCATATGTATAAATGGCTTTTTAAACCTATACTAGAACAGGGATGTTTAAATTGGTTCCATTGATTATGAGGGTCTCATATATATGTGTGTGTGTATACATCCAATCTGAATTTTATTGGTATATTTTTTATTATTCAATATTATGTCATTTTGATATAATTTTTATTATGTACTAGAATGCTTTCTAGATATTGTCTTAGGATAGCTTATATATAATATTTCTCTAATTTCTTTTTAAATTATTATAGTCCTTGATATTTATACATTGATATTTTTGTATATATATAATTTATTCTGGTCACGCAAAATGTCTCCCCTTTTTGTGTTCCTCCAAAGCACACCCACACATTCTTTTCAAGAGGTTACCATCCTCTTATCTTTTCTTTGGTTTTTGCTTTTGACCAAATGAGTTTGATCACAGCTTCCCACATGAGCACTGAGAAAATCTTTCCACTGGAAAATGGACAATGCACCAGTAGCTACACCACTGAAGACAGTGACTCTGAATAGTGTCTCTTTATCTCCAATTCATAAATCAGCTCATAGTAAAAAGCTTTCTTTCACAATAATTGGCCCTTTTAATTACTTGATTGATCTCTATTTTCCCACCTTGTTCTGGAAACATAACTGAGCACTGTAATTGGTCACTTGGCACCAGAATAATACATAGAGAATTTTTCTTTAGCATCAGTTCCCAAAGGGATGTTCATGCTTATGTGTGCTCCCAGAACCACTGTCACTGGAAGAGAGTTTCTATGAGAAGACTGTTTTATTCTGAGGTATTGCAGGAGATTTCGAATTTTAGTTTGAATACAGATGAAGTGATAATCTGTGTCAATGCAGGTAAGTATTGGGTTTAATTAGCCAAAGGAATTTATTACCATAAATTATGATACAGGCAAAGGATAAAATGATGCTTAATGTAAGCAACCCACAGTAGAATTCTACTTCCTAAAATACAATGAGGTTTTCTATCTGTGATTATACGTAATGGAAAGCTGCTTCAGGTATCTCTCATTTAGGCAGTTCTCTAGTAAACTGTCCTCCCACTCTTTCAAAATTAGCTTCGCTTCTTTGGGATAGCCAAGCTTATGGCAGTATTCACTTTAGGGTGTATGGTTAGGTCTTAGCGCAGAACATCTGACAGTGCATGGGTTAACAGAGCACTCATGTTAATAATTATAGTGTAGAAATAAGAATACAGCCATTTAAAATATTCTATTTTTTGTTGTTGGAGAATTAAAAAAAAAGTATTATCTGTTGCAGGATATTTAATCCCATTATGAACCCCGAGATTGTGAACTGTAAAAACCTGTTTATCGTTTGGTGTGGTCCTATCTCATATTCGGTCCAAAACTTTCTGCTTATTGAAAACTGGTAATTATGATGTAGCTCAGCCCTAGCAGACACCTTTAATCCAAGAGCTTTTCATTCTTTATTTTGGCGTGCAATGTGGGGCAACACATGTAAAAGTAACCTTTATTCCCCTATTTCACTTGTAGTCTAGGCGGCCTATAGCCTCTGGCTGCTAACCTAGGCCTAGTTCTGTAAGCTACTAACCTCCATACACTCTAACCTAGACCTAGAATGTTTTCTGCCTGTGAGAGTTTCTGCTCAACAAGCTCACTCTTGTTCTTTCTGTGCTCATAGCTAGCTGATTCAACCCAGCTGATTTGGCTCAAAATTCTCTCCTAGTTAACTTACTCAGTCTGGATTTTTTATTGCTATCTAAATTGCTCTGCTTGGCCTCAAACTAATCCCAGAAATCTGTTCTAATCTCCTGGCTCCTTTTTATTATTTGGCTCTTTCTATCTTCACTTTCGTCTAGTTTGCTCTCCCATTCAACCTCTCTCTATAAAACCCACCTGGTAAAACTGCCTTCTCCCTCTCTGCATTGCCCCTTAAGTAGCTTCCCTCTCCTCTCCTCATGAGAATTGGGCATTTTCTATTCTATCAAATTTTTCTGATTTGTCACTTTTTCTGCTACTCAACTGAATGTCACTTTCAAACATGGGTGTTTCCTTCTACAAACTAACTTTACCTTCATTGTTTGGGATGAAAGGCATGAACCATCAAGGTTTGGCCTGAGCTTTTGCTGTATAGCAGGATGACCTTAAACTCAGGTCTGCTTGCTTTTGTATTAAAGAGGTGTTTGTATTCCAGCTAGATCACACCGACCTAAAATGTCTTTGGTTGTGATCTCTTGTCAGAGCAGCCATGTTCTGAATTAAAATTCCTCTTTTTTACACAGACTATGAATGACAGAACAAGGCAGACACAGGTGAAGACATAATGAGCTAGACAATGAGAAGGAATCAGAAGATTAGATTAGAGTTAGTTTGAGGCCAAGCAGAGCAATTCAGAGGCCGAGAGAAAAGCCAAATTGAATAAGTCTGCTGGGCAAGGAGTTTGAGCCAGAACAGCTGAATTGAACTAGCTAGTCCAGAGCTAGTAAGAACAAGATAGGACTATTGCTAAAAGATGGATGGCCAGGATCAATTGTGAAGAGTCATCATATGAATGGCTAAGTGGATCTTCATAAGAACTGTTAAGTTTGTCAGACTGATAGTTGTTTCTACTGTAAAAGTTAAACTATGTAAAATTTTTAGCTTAAACAGAAAGAGGGATGATGTAGAGGAATTTTAAGATTAGAAAAAAAATTGCTAGAATTAGTTTAAGGGCTAGTAGAACAATTTAGAGACCAAGAAAAAGGCCAGACTGAATTAGTTAGCTGGGAGAGAAATTTGAACCAAAACAGCAGAGTTGAACCAGCAAGTTCACTTATTAAACAGTAAGCCTCAGGGTCAGAAAACCTTCAAGGCTTAGGTTAGAGTGTATGGAGGCTTGTAGCTTACAGGCTAGGTCTAGGTTAGCGGCCAGAGGCAGTAAACCTTCTGGATAACAATCGAAACAGATGAATAGAAATTCCTTTTACAGCATCCTTTCCAGATATCACCACCAATTAACTAATTTCTGAAGTCATTTATGGAATACTTTCAATTGTTCCTGAAACCTAACTATAAATTTCTTATGATATTCAGATTAAAGAATAAAATATTTTAAATAAAAAGAAGAGACATAAATTCATAAAGTAAGAGACATTAGAATGTAAGTGAGATGACTATTACGTATTTAGTAACCGAACTCTTTGGGAAACATGTGTCTAATTTGTCATTCATAATAATGACACCCAATTCAGTGTACATACATCTCATAATGAATAACATTTGTGGACCACAGTGTTTTCACTTTCCAGTTTGTAGAATAACAAATAATAGAGAGAATATTTAGAGACATTTCAACCATAATTTAATCTTTTCACAGAAAGTATTATAAAGTACTCAAAGTCATGGATGAAGAAAATATTACTGAAGTGACAGAGTTCATTCTTTTAGGATTCACTGGAGACATGGTGCTACAGCAGATACTTTTTTGCATCTTCCTTCTCATTTATGTTGTTAGTCTTCTAGGGAATATCACCCTGATTTCTCTCATCTGTACTGACTCCCAGCTCCACACACCCATGTACTTCTTCATTGGAAACCTGTCATTCCTGGATCTCTGGTATTCTTCTGTCTATGCCCCCAAAATCCTCATAACATGCATCTCTGAGGACAAGAGCATCTCCTTTGCTGGATGCTTGGCTCAGTTCTTCTTCTCTGCTGGGCTGGCCTACAGCGAGTGTTATCTACTGGCTGCTATGGCTTATGACCGCTACGTGGCCATCGCCAACCCCTTACTTTACTTTCAGGCTATGTCCCCAAGATTATGTGCTGGCCTTGTTGCAGCTTCCTACCTTGGTGGCTTCGTAAACTCCACCATTATCACCAGTGAGACGTTTACCCTGAGCTTCTGTGGGGACAATACCATTGACGACTTCTTCTGTGACCTGCCTCCTCTCGTGAAGTTGGCATGTGATGTGAAGGAGAGCTACCAGGCAGTGCTGTATTTCATACTGGCCTCTAACGTCGTCACTCCTACTGCGCTTATTCTGGCATCCTACCTCTTCATCATTGCAGCCATCTTGAAGATCCGCTCTACCCAGGGCCGCCTCAAGGCCTTCTCCACTTGTGGTTCTCACCTGACAGCTGTCACCTTGTACTATGGTTCAATTCTCTTCATTTACTCCCGGCCAAGCACTAGTTACACCCTGGAGAGGGACAAAGTGGTGTCAGTGTTCTACACTGTAGTGATTCCTATGTTAAACCCCTTGATCTACAGTTTGAGAAACAAAGATGTCAAAGATGCCTTGAGGAAAATTTTAGATACAGCCAAGTTTTCATGAAGGAATAAAGTAAGCTAAGCAATTTCAAAATGTCTATCTTCATGCAACTCTCTTAGCTGGTCCTATCAGAAATAAGTATGCTAAGGATATAAAAGTAATCTTTTAATATGCAACATGTCTGTGTTTTCTATATGTTAAATTGTATTTCTTGAAACAATAATATATTATTAACTCATTGGTAAAATGAAAACAATTCCCATTCTCACACATTAGCCTATCTTTTTAAACATTGTTTTCATTTATTTCAATAATTACAAATGTATGGAATGAATTGCTATCATATTCAACATTTTAATGGCAAGTATGTATGCTTCTCATGATCTATTTATTTATTTATTTACTTGTTATTTTATTCATTTATTAATTCATGTATATGGTGTGTGTGTGTGTGTGTGTGTGTGTGTTGTTATTATCATGGAGGGAGTGGTTGGATATGATGTCACCCTGTAAGTAAAGATCTATTGGTAATGGATCATTGGTGAGGGATGGAGAGTTATTTTCTTTAAGGGTATGGACACTGCTAATGTTACCCACTGGCTAGCTATATCACCAATAGTATATAGACAGTACTAATTGGGAGTATGTGATCAAAGTACAATGTATGACATTCTCAAAGAATTCATAAAAATACCTTTGAAATATCACACCAAGAAAAGCAGTGTTATGTAAACTCCTGCATTTACTTTTAGGCCCAAGGTCATCAGATATGGTGAGGAATTAAATCAGGCTATATTTGGAGGGGCCACAGTGTAGGCATCCCCAGCAAAGGGCCATTGGGGCTCACAGCTTTGGCCAGCTTCTGCTGAGGTAACTACAGAGGTAGTTTGGCCGAGAGTATGTGACCTGATGTTGGACAGTTTGCCCAGAGACAGACAACCAATGGCAGGCTTGGAGATGGTGTGGAAGAACCTTATTAGTCGCTCAAAGCTATATAACATGCTCTCTCTTCCGGGAATAAAGAGTCCCTCAGATCCCTCAGATTGCATTCACCAGCTCTGGTGTGATGATTCTGTGCCTCTCACCCCCTCGGCCTGAACCCCCTGTCCTCACCCATGGGCTGGACCCTTGGGAGGAGGACCAACTCCACAGCATAATTGAAGCTATGGCAATTTCATTGAAAGCATTCAGACATTTTATAACTTTATCAGAAACAGAATACAATAGCAATTGCCAGGATCAATACATTGTTGCCAGGATACAATGATGTTTGCAAGTTATATAGGGTTTGCAAGATTAATGTCTAAGACCAATTATCCTGACCAAGCTTTCATGCTTCCTTGGCTAATAAGGGAACATACTAAGTGGCCTGCATGCTTCACTGCCTGAGGGAGTGCCAATGATCATCCTGAGTGAGGTTTCCTAGAGGCAGAAAGACACACATGGAATATACTCACTTATAGTGGATATTTAACATATAATATAGGATAAATATACTAAAATCTGTACACCTAAAGAAGCTAAGCAAGAAGGAAGACTCTGGGTAAGATGATCAATCCTCATTCAGAAAGGCAAACAGGACAGACATTGGAAAAGGGAGAAAACAAAACAGGGAACAGGACAGGAGCCGACCACAGAGGGCCTCTGAAAGACTCTACCCTGCAGGGCATCAAAGCAGATGCTGAGACTCATAGCCAAACTTTGGGCAGAGTACAAGGAATATTATGAAAGAAGGAGACAGAGGGACCTGGAGGGGACAGGAGCTCCACAAGGAGAGAAACAGATCCAACAATCTGGGCAAAGGGGTATTTTCTGAGACTGATACTCCAACCAAGGACCATTCATGGAGATAACCTAGAACCCCTGCACAGATGTAGCACATGGCAGTTCAGTGTCCAAGTGGGTGCCCTAGTAAAATGGAACAGGGACTGTCTCTGACATGAACTCAGTGGCTGGCTCTCTGATCACCTCCCCCTGTGGTGTATGTGTGGGAGCAGCCTTACCAGGCCACAGTGTAAGACAATCTAGCCAGTCCTGATGAGATCTGATAGGCTAGGGTAAGAAGGAATGGGAGGAGGACCTCCCTATCAGTGGACTTGGGGGAGGGCCATGGGATGAGATGAGAGAGGGAGGGAGAATAGAAATGGAAGGGGATGAGGCTACAGCTGGGATACAAAGTGAACAAACTGTAATTAATAAAAAAAGATTTTAAAAACAAAAAAATTAAAAAAAATCATTTTCCTGTCTATTTCTGAATAGCTTGTAAGGACATAACACATTTTCAGGGATTTTGTTTGCTTTTAAATCTGCCACGTCATTCTTCTTGTTGAGGGAGATTTAGATTTGTGAATTGTGAACGATATTTTATAACCAAACAGAACACCTCTACCTTCATGTATTTTTCCAGTACCTGGTGAAATCCTTTCTGTATTTAAGTTCCATTAAAAAATGAGGCTCTTTGGCTTCTCCACCCCCCAAGGGAGGAGCAGTCCTGTTAGGCCACAGAGGAGAGCTTTGCAGCCAGTCCTGAAGATACCTGATAAAACAGGATCAGATGAATGGGGAGGAGGTCCCCCCTATCAGTGGACTTGGAAAGGGGCACGATGGAGAGGAGGGAGGGAGGGAGGGACTGGGAGGGAATGAGGGATCTGGACAGGGCTGGGATACAGAGTTAATAAAATGTAACTGATAAGAAAAAAATAAAATTAAAAAAAGAGTTATATTTACCTCTTTGTAGATTAAATTACTAACTAAAAAGTAAAAAAAAAAAAAAAAAATGAGTGCATTGATCACCTCCCCCTGAGGGGGGAGCAGCCTTACCAGGCCAAGGCAGAGGACAATGCAGCCACTTTTGATGAGAACTGATAGACTAAGATCAAAAAGAAGAGGAGAACCTCCCCTATCAGTGGACTTGGGGAGTGGCATGCATGCAGAAAGGGGAGGGAGGGGGGATCGGCAGGGGAAGAGGGAGGGGCTTATGGGGGGATACAAAATGAATAAAGTGTAATTAATAAAAAATTAAAAAAAAAGAAAAAATGAGTGCGTCTATCAACATGTTATTTACTTTTTTTGTTTTGTCTTGGAACTGCTGTGGGTGTTATCTTAGGATGGTGTGAGGAACCCCTTTTGGGGCAATTTCTCTGCAACGTCTTTAAACAAATTTGAAATATGCATTCAGATCAATTAAATGACACCGTAAATTTAAAACTGGTATATTTAAACAGAAAGGTTTAATTAAGAAAGAAATGACTCAATATTTGGTTCATGGCTGTTTTAGGTATAAGCATATTCCATACCCTTTGCATGAATGGAAGTGAAGGGTCACAAGTGAGAGGTTTCTTGCTCAGAGATGAAAGATTTTATAGTGTTTGAGAGTTTTATAGTTAAACTCAATGCATATTAAAATCAAATCTCACTCTAGTTTCGCATCTTTAATTCCTCTCCTACATACTACCGACCATACCACTTTTTCTACATCATGTACTCTGTATTTGTGTTTTAATGTTACTGAATTCACTTCATGCTGCTTGCTACGTGTTTTAGTGTACCTGCCACTGAAGCACAGTAGCCTTTCAATGACTACATCACTGAAGATAACACATTCTTTCTCTACAAGAAGCTATCAATTGCTAACAGTGTGACAGCTAGAGCTGAGACAAGATCACATCCTCTGTCCATGCTGAAGCTTCGATGGACTGATCTTGTACAGGATTTGTGCTACAATTGGTAAAATGAGCATATTTTAAGTTCATTAAAATTTAAAAATATAACCAAGATCTACAGACTCCACATCAGGCATGTTAGCGCAACATTTCTCATGCTTTCTTTCTCCATGACATTTGTTGTCTCATATGGATGTGTTACCCTCTCTCTTTCTTTAAAATAAAATTTGACATTCCATATTCATATTCATTGCTACTGAAGAATCTTTGACAGTATCTGGACAGAATACATTAAAGAGTATTTTCTATTTGTCATTATTCCATAGGATGTTTCCTTCACAGCTCCATAATAGGCCCTATGCAAGGACAATAATTGGGTCATTATTAGAAAGAAGAATAAAGTAAATTCCAGTCCTCTGAGAAAGTATCAGATACTTTCCTATTTCATGCTCAATTCATGGTCTATACTTTAAAAACAGTTTTAATGTTAACAGGAAGCTCTGGAAAATACTAGACTAAAGTTCAATCAGTAGACAAAATTAAATATGAAATGAATATCAGCAAAGTTCATTATAAACATACCTGAAGTTATCACAGTATAACTCATTACTTATTACACTAAAACAAAAAAAAACATTTACACTTTTATATAAAAAACATCTACATTAGGGAAAAGTTTTGGTGCAATTTCAAATAATGGAAATTTTATTTTTGATACTCAGTTTCTCAACCTTGCCATTAAGCAGTTTATTATCACTTAGTTCTAAGTGTGTGTCAATTTAGACTTCAGAATGGGATAACTTGAAGAGTTTTCTCAGAGCTTCCTTCACATCTTTATTCCGCAGACTGTAGATCATGGGGTTCAACATGGGGAATAACACAGTATAAAAGGTAGACACCATTTTGTCCCTCTCCAGGGAGTAGCTGGAACTTGGGCGAGAGTAGATGTAGAGGATAGAGCCATAGTACAAGGTCACAGAGATGAGGTGTGAGGAACAGGTGGAGAAGGCCTTGAGGCGACCCTGGGTGGATCGGATCCTCAGGATGGCAGCAATGATGAAGAGATAGGAGGCCAGGATGAGCAGGGTGGGAGTAATGACATTGGAGGCTAAGAGGAAGTACAGCACAGACTGGTAACTCTCCCTGACCTCACATGCCAACTTCACCAGAGGTGGAACGTCACAGAAAAAGTCATCGATGACATTGTCACCACAAAAATCCAACGTGAATGTGTTGCTGGTTAATATTATTGCATTGACAAAGCCTCCTGTATAGGAATATAGAACTAAGCAGATGCACAACCTCCTTGACATAGCTTGAGCATAAAGCAGGGGGTTAGAGATGGCTACATAGCGATCATAAGCCATGGCAGCCAGTAGGTAGCACTCACTATAGGCCAATCCAGCAGAGAAGAAGAACTGAGATAGACATCCAGCAAAGGAGATGCTTTTGTCTTCAGAGATGCAGGTCACTAGGATCTTTGGAGTATACACAGAGGAATACCAGAGATCCAAAAAAGACAGATTTCCAATAAAGAAATACATAGGTGTGTGGAGCCTGGAGTCACTGCAGATCAATATGATGAGGGTCGTGTTTCCCAGCAGTGTCAGAGAATATACTCCAAGGAACAGGACAAACAGGATCATCTGCATCACAGGGTCTGTTGAGAAGCCCAGCAAGATGAACTCAGTCACTGTGTGATTGCCCCTCTCCATGTCTCATGGAGCTTGCCCCTAGGAGTACAGAAGAGTTTAGTTGTCTCTACTGGCATGCAATGTAGCTATTGTATCTGGTAAGCTACAGTTGTGATCAGCAGCAATGTGTAGACGGCATTTCTTCTGAAGGTGATAAGACTCTCCAAGTCTAAACGTATTTTTTAACAAATGTAGAAAGAATTCAGGTATGTGGGGCTGCCTATTCTCTAATTCCAACAGTAGAAAAATAGAAGCAGCATGGTTAGAACGAATTTGAGTTTTATGTAGGCTACCTAGTAAGTTCAATTATAGCTGAATTCAAAGTGTGAGATATATATTGCAAACATGAAAATAATATTAATATAGAGGAGGAAGAAGACACTGGTTACAAGATTTCACTGAGAGGTGGAATATACTTGTCAAGGTGCCAAATGGAAAAAAATATATTTCTTCAAATTTCCACTGAAATATGTGTAAAGGAGAGCAACAAAACATTTCTTTTCTCAGAGATGAAAAGGTTCAGTGATCTAAGTTCTATCCCCAAACCTGTGAAAAGGTAAAAGAAGGTAAAGAACGCAATAATTTTGTCCTCTAACAGCCACAGACATGTAAACAGCATGTGTGCCCGCAGGTCATAAGCATGCACACTCTAAAAAGCAATTCACATTACAAAAAGGAGATGGAGAAATGGCTCAGCAGTTAAGAACACTCTCTACTCTTCCAGATGACCCAAATTAGATTCTCAGCCACCCCCATGGTAGCTGGCAGCAATCCGTAACTCCAGTTCCTGGGGCTTCAACACCCTCTTCTGGCCTCTGATAGTGTGTAGTTAGTAGATATACATGCAGGCAAAACACTGATACACATGAAATGACAGTAATAACCAGCGTGACATAATAACATCAGAGTTCCCTGGTGACAAACCTAACTTGGTAACCAAGCTCTCTAATTCAAGTGTTCAACACCTTTTCAATAATGCCTGAAACTGGAAAGCTAGGCAATTCCTAAGTGCTAGTGAAGTCCTGGGTCTCAGAGGAAAATCTACAACTACCACTTTACTAAGCCAGCATAACCTTTAACAACAATCTAAACATTTGTCCTTGTACCTGTAGATATGTGTAGTCCTCACCTCTCAGCAAGGAAACTTCTCTTTGCAGCAGGGGACCACAATAGAAAATAACCAACAAAATAAAGATTTGTAGAGCTCAGTCAAATGGATATATCTAAAATTATTCCCCCATCTAAGGCTCAGAAAACATTGTGGAGGAGGGAAAGAAAAATTTAAGAACAGGGAGATTGCTGTGATGTTGTGTTTCTTAGTAATTTCAGAGTATCTTTCTGTAAATTATCACTAGTATGACTGTCTTAAACATGAGCTGAGCAAGGACAACAAAAATAGACAGGACCACTTGAGTCCTCCGCTCTGCAAACGAACTACAGGCAATTAAAAGTGCCGAGAGTGGAAGAAACAGCCTTGTCCGGGAAAGGGTACACCAGTTGTCTCTGTCGATTACCAACAGACAACCCTGAAAATGCTCAACCCTGAAAATATGTACATAAGGAACCTACCACAGAGGGCCTCTGAAAGCCTCTGCCCTGCAGACTATCAAAGCAGATGCTGAGCCTGATGGCCAACTGTCGGGCAGAGTGAATGGAATTTTATGTAAAAAATGGGAAATAGTAAGAGCTGGAGAGGACAGGAACTCCACAAGGAGAGCAACAGAACAAGAAAATTTGAACACAGGGAACTTCCCAGAGACTCATACTCCAACCAAGGACTATTCATGGAAATAACCTACAACCCCTTCACAGATGTAGCCCATGGCAGGTCAGTGTCCAAGTGGGTTACCTAGTAATGGGAAGAGGGACTGCCTCTGACATAATCTGATTGGCCTGCTCTTTGATCACCTCCCCCTGAGGGGGGAGCAGCCTTACCAGGCCACAGAAGAGGACAATGCAGCCACTTTTGATGAGAACTGATAGACTAAGATCAGAAAGGAGAGGAGAACCTCCCCTATCAGTGGACTTGGGGAGGGGCATGCATGCAGAAAGGGGAGGGAGGGTGGGATCGGCAGGGGAGGAGCGAAGGGCTTATGGGGGATACAAAATGAATAAAGTGTAATTAATAAAAAATTAAAAAAAGTTAAAAAAAAGAAACACTATACACTTATTTAGGAATATATATGTATATACATTTGTACATGTAATGACAGTTAATAAGAAAAGAGGCTGTGAATTTGAATACCATACTATAAATATGTGAAAAATGAATGTGTATATGTACTTCATAATATTGTTTTCAAACTGTGAACAAAGCTAGTTTTAATTGTGATGCTAAGAATTTTTATGGTTGTGATCTCCAATGGCTTACTTATATAGCACTAGGCTGATTTTTCTGTATAATACAGATGGTAACCATCTCTTCTATTGGTTATAGAAATGTTTAAATGAAACATTAAAGTCCTTAGTACATCATCATTCAAAATACCTGTCATATGATGTTACACAGTTGGAAAATGGTGATATTTATTGTCTTTTCATTTAAAACATTGCAATTGGTTATATTTTTCACTTCCTGTCTTCCTTTTAACCTCTTGACATACTTTTGTTCCTCATCAGCATTCTTTTTCCTTCCTGTTACTATGGCTTCTACATCATCATCTTCACAGTAACCTAACCAGAGTCATGTCTCTCCCTTTTGCTCCTGTCACGCCTCAATTTCTTCTTAGGATTATTATTATAGAATAAGTTATTAAGCTGCATAGAGCTATGCTCCTTTGAGATTCAAAACATACAGTTTTATCACTTGAAATACAATGTGTACAAATCACCCTGGGCTGCAAGGTGAAAAACGTAGCATGTATTTTCCTGAGGTTGAAATTTCCTCTGACCCTTAGCGCATGAGGAAAAATGGCTTTAAACCCAAGACTTGCATCAGTAGGAACAAGACAAGCATGGTAGTTGACAGAATCATTAAACAGTCCAAATGATATTCCTCCTAAAAAGGGTCATAGTTTGTATTACTATCTAGAAAAGAAATAATTTTCCATTAAAATAACTACAATACAGTTTGTCTTTAATGATTGTTTTTATTGTCAGAATTTTTTTAAAATAAGTATATGATTGACACTTACATAAAGAACATACACCTTGAGAAGCTTTAATCTTCTCTTGATTCACTTTGTCCCAGATTACTAATCACTGACTATTTATTCTCCCATCTCAGTTGTTAAAATATTTAAAAGACGTCTCTTTGGTTATGGCTCCTAGACTCCTTGTTTGTAGAATTAGTATCTTTTCCTGAAAAATTTCTGGATTATCAATTGACTTTTTCCTTTTCATCTATAATGATGTGAGATTTTACTTCCTTACACAGCTATCAGTAGCTCCAAAAATGGAAATGAAAAGTTGAAGATATCTCAAAATAGGCTCTTTCTCTAGGACTTATGACATAGCCTTATCAAAAGGCTTTAGTGCTGATTTTACAAACAAATACAAATCTAAAAACTAACCAGGAATTTATAAAACTCACCTAGTTTTCACCAACAACACCATCTTATATGAATTTTAATCTGCACATATTTTACTTTAAATCTTTTATGCCAGTGTCTGGATTCCCAAAGTTATAGTTTGCTGAAAGCCCTCAGGATTTCTCAGCCTGCAGGGAAGGAACTCACAGGACAATTAAAAGTATGTTGATAAATTGGATGTTCTTAAACATTATGGAGAAAAGTTATTGTTGACTACGTTGCCCTGGTGAGAAAACGATTCAATTGCAAATTATTTTTCATTTTCTCTTAATTTGTGTGGATAACCTAATAGAACACATATCTACATGTTTTGCCTATCAAGAATGTAAATATGTTCATTAGTTATGCATATCTCTACATACTGATATTTCTGTTTGTTGTCTCTCCAAACACATTCCACAGTTAGAAATATTTTTGTATCATCATGTGTGTGTATGTGTCATATTACTAGGATTCTTCACTGCCTGTCCCCCTAACGACTTTATCCAGGGGTGTCAGTGTCAGGGAGGAGAGTGAATAATGGACCCCTTACCTGAATACATGGTGCACCTTGCTGCAGTCCTGGGGGCTTTGGCAGTAGCTCTGACAGCTCAGTCTCTTCCAAGGCTCTGTCTTCTGTGCCCATAACACATTTTCCCCCGCACCTTCAAAGAGGTAGGTCATAGGAGCTTTGCAATGGATATGTCCCATAATTATTACAGAATTCTTTCAGAACTCACTACAGGACTGATATTCCTTTGTAAGATTTTTTTAGTTTTTCATTTGTTTTTTTTTAATTATACTTTATTTACTTTGCATCCCCCCCTCTAGTTCCCTCCCTCCTCCCCTCCCAACCCCTCCCTTCTTCCCCCTTCTCATACACTCCCCTTCCCCAAGTCCACTGGTAGGGGAGGGTTTCATTTTCTTTCTTCTGATCCTGGTTTGTTAGGTCTCATCAGGAGTGGCTACATTGTCTTCCTCTGTGGCCTGGTAAGGCTGCTCCCCCTTCAGGGGGAGGTGATCAAAGAGCAAGCCAATCAGTTCATGTCAGAAGCAGTTCCTGTTCCCATTACTATGGAACCCATTTGGACACTGAACTGCCATGGGTTACATCTGTGCAGGGGTTCTAGGTTATCTCCATGCATGGTACTTGGTTGGAGTATGAGTCTCAGGAAAGACCCCTGTGCTCAAATTTTTTGGTTCTATTGCTCTCCTTGTGGACCTCCTGTCCTCTTCAGCTCTTACTATTATTTCCCACTTTTTTTTTTATTAATTACACTTTATTCATTTTGTATCCCTCCCATAAGCCCCTCCCTTCTCCCCTCCCGATCCCACCCTCCCTCACCTTTCTGCATGCATGCCCCTCCCCAAGTCCACTGATAGGGGAGGTTCTCCTCTCCTTCTTTCTGATCTTATTTCCCACTTCTTTCACAAGATTCCCTGCATTCTGCCCAAAGTTTGGCCATAAGTCTCAACACCTGTTTTGATAGTCTGCAGGGCAGAACCTTTCAGAGGCCCTCTGTGGGAGGCTCCTAACTTGTTTCCTATTTTCTTCTTCTGGTGTCCATCCTCTTTGCCTTTTGGAGTGGGGATTGAGCATTTTAGCCAGAGTCCTCCCTCTTAATTAGTTTCTTTAGGTGTACAGATTTTAATAGGTTTATCCTATATTATATGTCTATATGAGTGTTTGTTTGTTTTGAGGATTTTTGTTTTTATTATAGTTTTTATTTTTGAAAATTTGATAACAACATATAATCATGCAATTTCTTTCTACACCTCCCCCAACATGGCCTTCAACATATGCGTGTCTCAACTTCTTTTTTTTATAACCCACTGAGTCAATTAATGTTGCATGTATGTGGATGGATGTGTGATCAAGACCTGTAACACAAGAAATTCACCAGTGGGAACGTTCTCAGGAAGAATGACTTTACTCTGGCCAGCAGGTGTCTGCTGCTAATAGCTTCTCACTAAGAGCTAGGATCTTGAAAACAGCTGCTCCATCTAGCTGAAAGGTTGTTTGACTTAATTTTGAAAAAGTCTTATGCCAAGAACCACAGCTACTGAGAGTTCATGGACAGGGTTTCTCCGTCATACAGAGGCCACCCCTGTCCCTATCCTATTGCCCTAACATTCCTTCTTCTTCCTCTTCTGTGACATTCCCTGAGCCTGGGAGGATATGGGTGTGATTCTAGCTGAGACACCTAACGGGAGAAGGAGGAGACATAAAGACTGAGGTGAACACCTCCCAGTGAGGCAGGAGCACCTGTGATTCAAAAACCACCCTTCTTACAAGAAGTGACGCGAGCCACAGTAGAGAGCCAGAATCTGACAGTAATAATGATACTCTGCTATGCTTTCAGACAGGACCCTAACTAGACTGTCATCTGGGATGCTTCAGCCAGAAGCAGAATGAGACAGATTCTGGGACTTGCAATCAAGCATAGGGCCAAAACGGAAAAAGACAGCATCTTTAGCAAATGATGCTGGTCTAACTGGATGTCTACATGTAGAAAAATGCAAGTGGGTCCAGATTTACCATCCTGTACAAAAGTAAAGTGCAAGTGGATCAAAGACCTCAACATAAAAGCAGACACACTAAACCTGTTAGAAGCAAAAATGAAGAAGAGCCTGGAATTCATTGGCCCAGGAGACAACATCCTGAACAGAACACCAGCAACATAGGCTCTAAGATCAACAATCAATAAACGGTACCTCATGAAACTGAAAAACTTCTGTAAAGCAAAGGACACTGTTAACAGAACAAAGTGGCAGCCTACAGACTGGGAGAAGATCTTCAACAACCCTACATCTGACAGAAGGTTAATATCCAGAATATATAAAGAACCCGAGAAGTTAAACAGCAACAAAACAAATAAACCAATTAAAAAAATGGGGTACAGCGCTAAACAGAAAATTCTCAATAGAGGAATATCGAATGGCAGAGAAACACTTAAAGAAATGGTCATGTAATATAAGATAAACATACTACAATCTGAACACCTAAAAAACCTAAGCAAGAAGGAGGACCCAGGGTAAGATGATCAATCCTCACTCAGAAAGACTAGCAGGATTGACATTGGAAGAAGGAGAAAACAGGAAACAGGACAGGAGCCTACCTCAGAGGGACTCTGAAAGACTCCACCCCAGCAGTGATCAAAGAAGATGCTGAGACTCATAACCAAACTTTGGGTAGAGTGCAGGGAATCTTATGGAAGAAGGGGGAGATAGAAAGACCCGGAGGGGATAGGAGCTCCACAAGGCAAGCAACAGAACCAAAAAATCTGGGCCCAGGGGTCATTTCTGAGACTAATACTACAACCAAGGATCATTCATGGATAAAACCTAGATAACCTAGAACCCCTGCTCAGACATAGCCCATGGCAGCTCATTATCCAAGTGAGTTCTCTAGTAAGAAGAACAGGGATTGTCTCTGACATGAACTCAGTGGCTAGCTCTTTGACTACCACTCTTGGAGGGGCGAGCAGCCTTTGCCAGGCCCCAGAGGAGGACAATGCAGCCAGTCCTGATGAGACCTGATAAGTTAGGGTCAGATGGAAGGGGAAGAGGATCAATGGACTTGGAGAGGAGGATGGGAGGGGATGAGGGAAAGAGGGTGGGATTGGGAGTGAATGAGTGAGAGGGCTACAGCTGGGTTACAAAGTGAATAAACAGTAATTAACATAAAAATAAAAATTTAAGTGCTTCTCTGCCATTCGATATTCCTCTGCAGAGAATTCTCTCTTTAGCTCTGTTCCCCATTTTTTAAGTGGATTTCTTGGTTTGTAGCTTTTCAGCTTGTTTAGTTCTTTATATATATTGGATATGAGTCCTCTGTCAGATAAAGGGTTGGTGATGATTCTTTCCCAATCTGTAGGCAGTCGCTTTGTTTTGATGACGGTGTCCTTTGCTTTACAGAAGCTTTTCAATTTCATGAGGTCCCATTTATTGATTGTTGCTCTTAGAGCCTGTGCTGTTGGTGTTCTGTTCAGGAAGTTTTCTCCTGTACCAATGAGTTCTAGGGTATTCCCCACTTTTTTTCTAGCCGATTTAATGTGTCTGGTTTTATATTGAGGTCTTTGATCCACTTGGACTTCAGTTTTGTGCAGGGTGATAAGTATGGATCTATTTTCATTTTTCTACATGTAGACATCCAGTTGGACCAGCACCATTTGTTGAAGATGCTATCTTTTTTCCATTGTATGGTTTTGGCATCTTTGTCAAAAATCAGGTGTCTGTAAGTGTGTGGGTTTATTTCTGGGTCTTCTGTTCGATTCCATTGATCCACCATTCTGTTTCTATGCCAGTACCATGCAGTTTTTATAACTGTTGCTCTATAGTACAGCTTGAGATCAGGGATGGAGATACCTCCAGAAGATCTTTTATTGTAGAGGATTGTTTTAGCAATTCTCGGTTTCTTGTTATTCCATACGAAGTTGAGAATTTTTCTTTCCAGGTCTGTAAAGAATTGTGTTGGCAATTTGATGGGAATTGCATTAAATCTGTAGATTGCTTTTGGTAAGATGGCCATTTTTACTATGTTAATCCTGCCAAGCCATGAGCATGGGAGATCTTTCCATCTTCTCATATCTTCCTCTAATTCTTTCTTCAGAGACTTGAAATTTTTTTCATACAAGTCTTTGACTTCCTTGGTTAGGGTTACACCAAGGTACTTTATGTCATTTGTGGCTATTGTGAATGGTGTTGTTTCTCTATCGAATGGCAGAGAAGCACTTAAAGAAATGCTCAACCTCATTAGCCATTAGGGAAATGCAAATCAAAGCAACCCTGAGATTTCACCTTACACCCATCAGAATGGCCAAGATGAAAAACTGAAGGGACAACACATGCTGGAGAGGTTGTGGAGAAAGGGGAACCCTTCTCCACTGCTGTTGGGAATGTAAACTGGTACAACCACTCTGGAAATCAATCTGGCGCTTTCTCAGACAACTAGGAATAGCGCTTCCTCAAGATCCAGCCATACCACTCCTAGGCATATACCCAAAAGAGGCGCAAGTACACAAAAAGGACATTTGCTCAACCATGTTTGTAGCAGCTTTATTTGTAATAGCCAGAAGCTGGAAACAACCCAGATGCCCCTCAACTGAAGAATGGATGCAGAAACTGTGGTACATCTATACAATGGAGTATTACTCAGCAATGAAAAATAAGGAAATCATGAAATTTGCAGGTAAATGGTGGGACCTGGAAAGGATCATCCTGAGTGAGTTGTCCCAGAAGCAAAAAGACATGCATGGTATATACTCACTCATATAAACATACAACATAGAATAAACCCACTAAAATCTGTACATCTAAACAAACTAAGCAAAAGAGAGGACCCTAACTAAAATGTTCAATCCCCATCCTGAAAGGCAAAGAGGATGGACATCAGAAGAAAAAGAAAATAGGAAACAACCTCGGAACCTGCTACAGAGGGCCTCTGAAAGCCAGAAGAAAACAGGAAACAACCTTGAAACCTGCCACAGAGGGCCTCTGAAAGCTTCTGCAGTATAGACTGTCAAAGCAGATGCTGAGCCTGATGGCCAACTGATGGGCAGAGTGAATGGAATTTTATGTAAGAAGTGGGAAATAGTAAGAGCTGGAGGGGACGGGAACTCCACAAGGAGAGCAACAGAACAAGATAATTTGAACACAGGGAACTTCCCAGAGACTCATACTCCAACCAAGGACTATTCGTGGAGATGACCTGGAACCCCTGCACAGGTGTAGCCCATGGCAGTTCAGTGTCCAAGTGGGTTACATAGTAATGGGAAGAGGGACTGCCTCTGACATAATCTGATTGGCCTGCTTGTTGATCACTTCCCCCTGAGGGGGGAGCAGCCTTACCAGGCCACAGAAGATGACAATGCAGCCACTTTTGATGAGAACTGATAGACTAAGATCAGAAAGAAGAGGAGAACCTCCCCTATTAGTGGACTTGGGGAGGGGCATGCATGCAGAAAGGGGAGGGAGGGTGGGATCGGCAGGGGAGGAGGGAGGGGCTTATGGGGGGATACAAAATGAATAAAGTGTAATTAATAAAAAATTAAAAAAAATAAAAATTTAATTAAAAAAACGAAATGGTCAACGTCCTTAGTCATCTGGGATATGCAAATTAAAATACCCTGATATTCTACTATACACGCATCAGAATAAGAAAGATAAAAATCTCAAAGCAGAACACATACTTGAGTGGTTGTGGAGAAAAGGGAACCCTCCTCCATTACTGGTGCGAATGTAAACTTGTACAACCACTTTGGAAATCAGTCTGGCACTTTCTCAGAAAAGTAGGAAGAGTGCTACCTCAAGATCAAGCTATTCCACTCCTGGGCATATATCCAGAAGATATTCAACCATACAACAAGTACATTTGCTCAACTATGTTCATAATAGCAGCTTTATTCATAATAGCAGAATCTGGAAACAATCTAGTTGTTCCTCCACTGAGGAATGGATACAGAAATTGTGGTACATTTGCACAATGGCATACTACACAGCAATTAAAAACAAGGACATCATGAAATTTGCAGGCAAATGGTGGGAACTATAAAAGATCATCCTGAGTGAGGAATCCCAGAAGCAGAAAGACACACATGGTATATAATCACTTATAAGTAGATAGTAGCCATTTAATATAGGATAAACATACTAAAATCTATAGTCCTAAAGAAACTAAATAACAAGGAGGACTCTGAGGAAGATGGTTAATCCTCATTCACAAGGGCAAACGGGATAGACATTGAAACTTGGAGAAGACTGGGAACAGAACAGGAGCCTTCCACATGGGAACTCTGAAAGATTCTGCCCAGTAGGGCATTGAAGCAGATGCTGAGACTCATAGCCAAACTTTGGGCAGAGTACAGGGAATCTTATGGAAGAAGGGGGAGATAGAAAGACATGGAGAGGACAGGAGCTCCACAAGGAGACCAACAAAGCCAAAAAGTCTCGGCCCAAGAGGACCTGCAGGGACTGATGAATCAAATAAGGACAATGAATGGAGAGGACCTAGACCTTCTATTCAGATGTAGCCCATGGGCAACTCAGTCTCTATGGGGTTTCCCTAGTAAGGGGAGCAGGGGCATCTGTGGCATTAACTTGGTCGCCTGATCTTGATCACCTCACCATGGGGAAGGCCACAGAGGAAAAGGATTCAGATAGGCCTGATGAGACCTGATAGGCTAGCATCAGATAGTAGGGGAGGAGGGCCTCCCCAATCAGTGGACTATGGGAGGAGCATGGGGGAGAAGAGAGAGGGTCGGTAGGATCAGGAGGAGATGATGGAGGGGCCTACAGATTGGATACAAAGTGAATAAGTTGTAAATAATCATCATCATCATCATCATCATCATCATCATCATCATCATCATCATCA
>NW_026585895.1:644242-655912 GCF_907164565.1 Psammomys obesus | reverse complement strand
CATCATCATCATCATCATCATCATCATCATCATCATCATCATCATCACCATAGTTACAGAGCATTAAAAAGAAAACATAGGGCAGGATCTAAGGGTCCTGTGGAAGTGTTGGGAGAAAGATGGAAGGACCTGGAGGGGACAAGAACCTCAGAACAACAGAGATAACTAACCCAGTTCCATGGGGGCTCTCAGGAACTGAGACATCAACTAAGGAGCATTCTTGGTCTGGACCTAGGTCTTCTGCAGACATGTTGCCAAAGGGCAACTTGGTTTTCCTGTTGGGCTCCTGGTGCGTGGAGGAACGGGGCACTGTTTCTAAAATAGACTCTATTCTTTTGGATCACTTGCAGCTGGCAGGGCTGCCTTGTCTGGCTTCAGGGGATGAGGATATGCTCAGTCCTTATGTGACTTGATGTGCTGCGGGAGGCTGACAAGGGGAAGTAGGAGTCTCCCCTTTTCTGTGAGGAAAGGGAGAGGGGAAGAGGAAGGAGGGAAATGGGGGTGATGGGGGGGGAAAAAGGAGGGGCACCCTTAGGATGTAAGGTAAATAAATGAAATTTTAAAATATTTAAATGTTTACATTGAACCATATGCAAGTGAATATAATCATGGTCATGTTTTGATACCAGTAAATCCATTCTGGTTGTGAAAAAAAAATATTACTGAATACATTCATCAGCTGGGAATCAGTCTCTACGTAAAATTTCCTTGAGTCTTACTGACATTGATCCAATTTCAATGCAGAGCTTTGCTAATTACTTTGCATTCCCCAAGCTAGTAAACCACAAGGAATTTCATATTAGAGTCTCTTGGGATAAAATATCTGATATAAATGATCCTAGAGCTAGGTGGTTGAATCTTGGGGTATTAGAAGGAGCTTTCCCTTCAAATTTGGTAAGTAGCATAGTGTGTATAATTAGTCTTGTAAATTTTATCCTGCTTTCACAATGACTCAACAATTATTTGCTTTCTGTTGTAAGAGGAACTGCCAAGACTTTTCATATTCCTCCATCATTCTGCAGCAGTTTGTAAACTTCCTGAGGTGGGAAAAACTCTTAACTTTTTCTACATGTGGAGCTCTGGAATAATTTATATGAAAGGAATAGATAGAACATATAGTTGACTCTAAAATGATAGGATTGTTAAGAATCACTTAGCATGGAACTTATCATGAAACAGCTGCAAAGGCTGTCTCAAATGCTTCTCTAAGCAATACACTAGTGCTTCTAAACTCAGGTTCAGAGGGAATTATAAAATATTTAAATTTCTTTTAGTTTATTTTTCTTCCTCAGAAAAAGAAGACATGAATGATTTTAAAGAAGGGTAGAGAACAGTTAACTCTGACTTTTAAGCTTGTTACAGCCTTTCAATAAGGTTGGCCAGAAAAGATTTTCCTCCCTTCCTCCCTCCCTCTTTTTCTCCCTCCCTTTCTCACCTTCCATTTCTCCCTCCCTTCCTTTCTTCCTTATCTCCCCACTCCAGGTGCCAGGGTTATAGGCATGTGCCACCCCCAGCTCTCAATGTCTCTTTACATAGGGGAAAATTTCAGCATATGACCTGATGTCATTAATGAACACTTAAGAAAAACACAATTAAATACTTGGGGTGTTTTATTCCCTATGTTTGTGTTGGGTTTTGAACTTTTTTGATCTAGACTGTTGAGATTCCCAAAGTCACTCCTATCTACCACAGTTCACAATTTTATCTATAAACCAATCAAATATATGGCCAAAATATTCTATAAAAGATGGTGGTAGTTCGTAAGCATAAGCAACTGAGGTAATAAATAAAATGTGGGAATGCCATAAAAGCATAGGATTGAATAGAGAAAATAATAATAAAGTAAAAAAAAATCAACATTGACTCTTGAATACTTATCACAATATTAGTTTTATATTAAATTATATAACATGAACTAACACATTATCTTTTTTTAAACTTTAAAGAGAATTTTTTTAAATTTTTTATTTAACTTTTATTAATTACACTTTATTCATTTTGTATCCCCCATAAGCCCCTCCCTCCTCCCCTCCCTGTCCCACCCTCTCCCCCTTTCTGCATGCATGCCACTCCCCAAGTCCACTGATAGGGGAGGTTCTCCTCTCCTTCTTTCTGATCTTAGTCTATCAGTTCTCATCAGAAGTGGCTTTTCAACATATAATATCTATGCATTTCTCCTATTTTAAAATACAACGCATTTAAAAAATATTTATTTATGTAAACGAGAGCTTTATCTGCATGTACTCATTCATGACAGAACAGAGCATCATATCCCATTAAAAAATGATTGTGAGCCACCATGTGGTTGCTGGGAATCAAACTCAGGATTCTGGAAGAGCAGCCAGTGCTCTTAACCGCTAAGCCATCTCTCCAGCCCCAAATACAATGTATTTATTGAAAATAACCATAACTTTACAGAAAGTAGATTGAGATAGAGAAGTGTTTTATATTACAGAGAAAGGAATGCTTCTTATGAGGATTGGTCAGGTTTCCAATGGTAAATAAGCTGTATAGAGTTAAGAACAGAATTCTGCCTAGGTCTGTTTGACCACACATGCCCGGGTGAGGAGAATGTGCTGCTTACAAACATTCTATAACAACTAGTAACAGGATTTGGGAGGACATATATCAGTTTATTAAATATTAATAAGCCTACCAAATAAGACTACATCCATCCCTATAATAATGTGCAGCTCCACCATGCACCTCTCAGTCCTGTGTGGAGTCAGTTGTCATCAGTCTTCTACAGTGAAAGGACAGTGGTCTATTTGTTCCACAAGTTCAGGTTTTTGTTCTTCTTCTAGGTCCTTTTTAAATCTACTAACTGCTCTTGATTATCTCTTTATATATATAATTTTAATTTTAAAAGTAGGTGGCAAAATGTGTTTGATATATTCACTAAGGTAAGCAGGGAAAACTACAGACAGGTCCTAAAAATACAGAAAAACTCTGCAGGAAAGGACTCCAATTCTCATGCACTTAAACAGTTTTTGATAATAATAGTAATAATGATAATAATAATTCATCAGCCCTAGTCTAGTGGCAGCAATGGACCCATGTTAGCCATCTTCCAAAAACCTTTGAATTCTGTTGCCAAGGGCTATGCTTTGTGCTTAAAAGTGAATATAAGCATTATATTTCTAGACTAGAGCTGATGAACAGTTGAGCCTTTAAGGACATACCTGGGATAATGAATCCTATAGATCAAAGAAGGTACTTTAATTCATTTTTTTTCCTTCTCTAAATTCTATAGTGGAAGCATAGGGATATGTATTCAAACGAGACCTTAATATTCCATATCTACACGATATAATGTAGAGATTAGGTTCTCTGTTTGAATAATATTAAATATAAATTCTGTTTATCCTATCGTCAATATTGGCTTAATGTGTTTGGCATCTGTCCCTATACTTGCAAAATGAAGATGATATTTCCTTAATGAGCCTGGGTGTCATAACACAATGCCATGTAGTGCTGTTTCAGCATTGCAAAATAATATTTTCAGAGATTTATAGGTTGAATGAAGTCAAAGATCAAGATGAGTACATAGCTTTCTTCCAATGAGGTCCATTTCATAAGTTAGAAATGTCCATCTGAGAGAAAGAGAGATGGAGGAAAGAAAAGAAGGAAAGAGGAAGATGGATAGAGAGGGGCAAGATTTTCCCCTCATCAAGCCACTTATTTATGCAGATTAGAGCATCAACTTTCTCTTCTGGAATTCCATCCTTTTTTCAAATGAACTCACACTGGGTTCATCAAATAAAGTGCAGGGCACAAGTGTACATTAACTATCAACACAATAATGTTAATGTGTAGAAATAAGACAGCTCTCAAATATCAAGACTGATTGGGCTACATGTTTCTCCTGATGCTTTTCAAACTCCAATCACTTATTTATAATTTATTTTATGTTTGGTATGTATTTGAAAATGCTCATGTGGGTGAGAGTTTGTTGTGGAAAGAGGTGCATATGCACTTGTGTTGCATGTGTGGAGGTCAGAGGGCAACTTTTGCTGTTGTTTCTCAGGAGCCATTTATCCTGCACTTTTCTTTTAGACTGTGTCTAGCTCTGGCCTAGAATCTGTCACGCAAGGCTATGTGGGAGCCACTGAACCACAGGGTTCCTGTCACCTTGGCCTGGGATCAAAATGTGTACCACAGTGTCGGGTTTACATTTTAAAATGATTTCTTGGTATCATCCTAAGTTTTTCATGCTTACAAGGAAAGAATTTTAGCAAATGAGCTACCCCCAATATTTTGATAGTAATTTTATAATTAGTATATAACCCCAGTCTATACAATCAAAATCTTTGTCATTTAATTGTCTCAGATATGAGTGAATCCATGAAGCTTTCTCTAATTTTCATTTGTTGAAAATATATTTTGATTACTGTTTCCCTCCCTCAACTCTTCTGAGATCTTCTCACCTCCTCTTCCACTTGAATAATACCCTTTTTTGATTACTTACTATTTTTGAAATTTCATTTATTCAATATAATTTTCATTTATTTAACATATTGGATTCAGCTGAACTCTAATTTTATCTACTCTTAGGTGAGATTTCCTAATGCCATGGAACAATATAATAACACAGTGATTGAGTTTATTCTGGTGGGATTCACAACAGACCCTGTTATGCAACTGGTCCTATTTGCCATCTTCCTTGCTGTGTACACATTAACTGTGGCAGGAAACAGCTCCCTCATCATGTTGATCTGCAATGACTCCCGGCTCCACACACCCATGTATTTCTTCATTGGAAACCTATCATTCCTGGATCTTGGGTTGACTTCTGTCTACACTCCAAAGATCTTAGCAATCTGCATCTCCGAAGACAAGAGCATCTCCTTTGCTGGCTGTGTGGCTCAGTTCTTCTTCTCTGCTGGACTTGGGTATACTGAGTGTTACCTTTTGGCTGCCATGGCTTATGACCGCTATATAGCTATTTCAAAGCCACTGCTTTATTCACAAGCCATGTCCTTAAAACTGTGTGTATTTTTCGTGGGAGCCTGCTATCTCGGTGGTTTAATTAACTCTTTCATCATCACCAAAGACACTTTTGCCTTGACTTTCTGCAGTGACAACATAATTGATGACTTCTTCTGTGATATCCCACCCCTGGTGAAACTGGCCTGTGGCAAGAAGGACAGCTTTCAGTCTGTGTTGTTCTTCCTCTTGGCTTCCAATGTCATCCTCCCCATTGTGTTCATTCTGGCCTCCTATCTCTTCATCATTGCCACTATCTTGAGGATCCGCTCCACCCAGGGCCGCCTCAAGGCCTTCTCCACCTGCTCTTCCCACCTCATGTCTGTGACCTTGTACTATGGCTCCATCCTCTACATCTATGCTCGTCCCCGGTCCAGCTACTCCCTGGAGAGGGACAAAATTGTTTCAACCTTTTACACAGTGGTTTTCCCCATGTTGAATCCCTTGATCTACAGCCTGAGGAATAAGGATGTGAAAGAGGCTGTGAATAAATTGTTGAAATAATCATAATCATGTCCTATAGAGAAGCAAAGATGAGTTTGATCTGGAGACTGTATGTGTAGCTGTGCTTCAGCCATTGTCCATCATGCTCCTGAATTCTTATGATATTAGCTATCCTAAATACACATTTGAAGATGACAGGTCCAATAATCCAATTTTTAAAATGAGAATAATTCAAGAGATTGTATTTGAAAACAAAGTGTATATATTTGAAAATTCATTTCTATGTTATTTTGGCTGAAACCAAATAAATAAGATTTATTCTCCCAGAGGCTTTTCTACCATCATAAAAGTACAGATTCTGTTTTTCTTGAAGCAAAGTTAGGCTGACTCATTCCTGTAGAATAGAATCATTAAACTTCTAGTCTAATCCACAGTAGGTGGAGTTAATGCTTTCTTGTATGTAGATCTTCCCTGTTTGCTGGCATATTGTGTTGTGTTTCAGTTCTCTACCATTCATGGTATTGCAAGAGAATGGAGGTTAAGTGGTGCCTACATCCCATACTGTGCTGGTTCTAATGTGGAATAAACTAATCAAGCATGTTGAAGATGCACCAATGACAATCTTAGATAGTAAAAATGTTTTGTAAAATAAAAATATGGGTAAAATATTTTCTTTTCAAACCTGTTTATTGCTGTGTACCTGTTTTTGCCTTGTACTTCCAGCTAAGGATAAAAATATAAGCAAAAAATACTCATTACAGCATGTGATATTGTTTTAGTTTTTTTGTATGGCTTTATTATATTTTAATATGTTGTTAAATAAATTATTCATGGAAATTTGAAAAGCCTGTGCATTCTTACTGAAATTTATTGAAATATATGTCTACAGTTGTATATGCTTAAAGTAAGCAGCATAATATTTTGATATATATTGTGAATGTATTAACATAAAATTTATTAGCATAACCATTACTGTAGAAAGTAGCTATGTTTCTTTTGTGAGAGAACTTATAATCCACCTTGACCATTTCAGTAATGTAACTGGTATTTATTTAGTCTGCTTTATGCTAAATATATTTCAAAATTTTTATTTCGTAAAACTTATTATTCTATTTTCTAGCAATGTCAAGTTCCAGAAACTACCAATATAATCTAGTATTTGTTTTATGAAGTTGATCCTGTATGTAGCTGAATTCATGCAGGATGTGCCTTTTTGCAACCAGACAAACACATATGGCACATAACACCAGTACCATTTATATTATTGAAAATGGCAAGATTTTTTGCTTTTTCAAAGTTGAATGTATGTGTGGTCCCTTAAATAAAATGCTCAGTAGACACAAGGTGTTTTTTTTTTTTTCATACCTGGGCTGTTCTGATGATTGTGCAATAAATACAAAAGTCCAGGTATCTTTTGTGATATGGATATTATTTACACTGAACATATAGACAAAAGTAAGATTGATGAACCATATAAGAGTTTTATTTTAATGTTTTGAGAAATCTTCACACTGTTTGTCATGATTATATTTGTATTCCCATCACTAGTTTACAGAGCTTGCCTTCACTTCTAACCCCAATCAACACTTTTCTTTGTCTTTTAAATTTTAGTTATTTTAACATATATGAGAGATACCTCATCAAAGTCTTTGAATTTGTATTACTTACTATTTTTCTATTCTTCACTATGCATCATTATTTGGGCAGTAACTGCCGGGAGCCAAAGCTATCTACAGAAGCCAAAGTCAAATCTATCTAGTGGAGACAAAGGTATCTATGGAAGCCAAAGTCAATTAGTGAGCCAAAGCTATCTAGTGGAGACAAAGGTAGTTACTGAAGCCAAAGCCAAGGAGAGAGCAAAGGTCATTTAGTGGAGACCTAAAGCTATGTAGTGAAAGAGTTATCTAGACCCTAAATCATGGGTGGTAGATTGTGAGGACACCCTTTGTTAGAGCTTCCGTAAGGTATCTTAAGAGAACATCCTTATGGTATCTTGCAGGTACAACATTTAACCCATGAAAGCACTCTTCCTATCTCCTGCAGCAGTAGATTAACCTTACCCCCTTCCTGTCTTCTCCCTATATAAGTTGGGTAAAAATTTCTAATAAACGGAAGCCTTGATCAGACGAACAGACTTGGCTTTCATTCCTGCATCTCTTGTCCCCTCCCCCCCCATTCCTTCCAATCTTTCCACCTTAGGAACCCCTTTGAAGCCCCGAGGGTCAGGACAAGTAACAACTGCTCAGACATTTTTTTTTCTCTTTGACTGCTTTCTGTTTTTATTTCTTTTGTTTGTTGGTTTTACTGAAGTTCTACTATCTTAAAACTGGACACAGAGGAAGACAATGCGGCCAGTCCTGATGAGACCTGATAAGCTAGGATCAGATGGAAGGGGAGGAGGGCTTCCCCTATCAGTGGCCTGAAGGAGGGATATGGGAGGAGATAAGGAAGGAAGGGTGGGATTGGGAGGGACTGAGGGATGGGGCTATAGCTGGAATACAAAGTGAATTAAGCTGTAATTAATATAAAAAAACTGGAAATATGAGAAAATGAAGAAGATACACATACTTTACATTTTCTCTCTAGCCTACATCTATAATATTTAAATCCATAAATGAGATTAATATACATGCTTATGGACTCACCGTTACTACTGAGGTAAATGACTCCAAATGAATGTGTAAGTAAACAGTCATCGACTTGAACCTGGGACATTTAGCTCTAACGGTTTTGGCCCACTTAATGGGCAAGGGAATACAAAAAAAAGCATATAATATGTCTTCTAGTCAGTTTTCAGGATGACCTTGCCCTGTCGCAATTAATCACTCCAACTTCCTTAACTGTAGTTCTCTAGAATAATTATAAAACATGTAGGACATGAAACACTCTGAAGAAGGAAGGGTCATCCTTTCTTTTTTTTTTGGCGGGGGGGGGAGAAAAGCATTTATTTCTTTTTTTTATTTTTTTATTATTTTTTTCTTTTTAGTTACATTTTGTTAACTCTGTGTCCCAGCTGTATCCCGCTCCCTCATTCCCTCCCTGGTCTCCTCCCTGCCCCTTTCCAAGTCCACTGATAGGGGAGGACCTCCTCCCCTTTCATCTGACCCTGTTTTATCAGGTATCTTCAGGGCTGGCTGCAAAGTCCTCCTCTGTGGCCTAACAGACTGCTCCCCCCGGGTCAAACAGCCTGCCCTTGAGATCCTGTTAGAAATAGTCCGTGTTCCCCTTACTTTGGAAAACTACTTGGTTACTGAGCTACCACGGGACACATCCGAGCAGAAGTTCTAGAGTTCTAGGTTATATCCATAGATGGTCCTTGGTTGAGTGTCAGTCTCAGAAAAGACCCTGTGCCCAGATATGTTTTGTCCTTGTAGAGCTCCTATCCTTTCCATATCATACTAACTTCCCTTCTTTCATATGATTCTCTGCACTCTGCCGAGGGTTTGGTTATGAGTCTTAGTGTCTGCTTTGAAACACTGCTAGGTAGAGTCTTTCAGATGCCTTTTGTGGTAGACTCCTGTCATAAGTTCAATGCACATCCCATTTGTCTTTCTAAATGAGGATTAATCACCTTCGCCTGTGTCCACTTTCTTGATTATCTTCTTTAGGTGTGTAGATTTCATTATGTTTATCATATCTTGTAGGTCTATATAAGTGAGTATATACCAAGTTTGTCTTTCTCCTTCTGGGATACTTCACTCAGAATGATCTTTTCTAGATCCCACCACTTGCCTGCAAATTTCATGATTTCCTCCTTTTTGATTGCTGAGTAGTATTCCATTGTGTAAAAATACCACAATTTCTGTATCCATTCCTCCGTTGATGGACATCTGGGTTGTTTCCAAGTTCTGGCTATTACAAATAAAGCTGCTACGAACATGGTTGAACAAATGTCCTTGTTGTGTACTTGAGCAAATTTTGGGTATATACCTAGGAGTGGTATAGCTGGGTCTTGAGGTAGCACTACTCCTAGTTGTCTGAGAAAGCGCCAGATTGACTTCCAAAGTGGTTGAACCAGTTTACATTCCCACCAGCAATGGAGGAGGGTTCCCTTTTCTCCACAACCTCTCCAGCATGTGCTATCACTTGAGTTTTTCATCTTGGCCATTCTGATGGGTGTAAGGTGAAATCTCAGGGTCGTTTTGATTTGCATTTCCCTAATGGCTAATGAGGTTGAGCATTTCTTTAAGTGTTTCTCTGCCATTCGATGTTCCTCTTTCGAGAATTCTCTGTTTAGCTCTGTTCCCCATTTTTTAAGTGGATTACTTGGTTTGTTGCTTTTCTGCTTCTTTAGTTCTTTATATATACTGGATATTAGCCCTCTGTCAGATAAAGGGTTGGTGAAGATTCTTTCCCAATCTGTAGGCTGTCTATTTGTTTTGATGACAGTGTCTTTTGCTTTACAGAAGCTTTTCAGTTTCATGAGGTCCCATTTATTGATTGTTGCTCTTAGAGCCTGTGCTGTTGATGTTCTGTTCAGAAAGTTGTCTACTGTGCCAATGAGTTCTAGGGTATTCCCTAGACCTCACAAAAGTGCCATGGAAGCCAGTGCATTTTGCATTTCTGGTTTTTGTTTCTTTACTGGATGTAGAGGAAACAATACCAGATTTTGTTGACAATAGATATATCTTAATAAACATTTTTATTCAGAGTTTCTGTATAGAGTCATGTAAAGAATCAAGGGTAGGTCTGAATCTAGTATAGTTATCTAGACTAGAGAGAAGAGGAGACATATCGATAAAAGAAATGAGTCATGTTAGAGACAGAGACATCTCTACACATGGGTATGCTGTGCCTTAATTATGTGTCGTCTCTCTAGCTCCACCCTTACTTTTCTCTCTGTCCCTGCCCTAGACCTTAACAAGATATAGTGAAAAAAAAAGGCAAAAGCCCTCATATCGGGGCTAGACAAGGCAACCTCATAAGAGGAAAAGGGTCTCAAGGTCAGACAAATGTGTCAGAGATACATCAGCTCCCACTTTTAGGAGTACCACAAAAAACCATGCTAACAGCCATAACATATATGCAGAGAACCCAGTGCAGACCCATGTGGAGCATGATTGCTCTTTTGGTCTCTGTAAGCCCATGTGAGCACTGCCTAGTAGGCCATATTCTTTTTTTTTTTTTTTTTGACTTATGATTTTTTTTTTTTATCAGTTACATTTTATTAACTCTGTATCCCAGCCGTATCCTGATCCCTCATTCCCTCCCAGTCCCTCCCTCCCTCCCATAGGCCATATTCTTCTGGAGTTTTCCATCCCCTCTGGCTCCTACAGTTATTTCTTCCACCTCTGCATCATGGTTCCCCAATCTCTGAGGAGAAGAACACAATAAAAATCTAGAAATTAAACTCTCTTTGCCCAAACCCATTTCTGAGGGTTGGTCCTAGCACTGCAACAGAGCACTAGCTGCTTCCCCTATCTTTTCTGAGGGATTTATTCTCTATTTTCAGATTTTTTTTTCTCCTCCACTCCCAGCCTTCCTTCCCTTTCCCTCCCTTCCTTTCCCTGTTCTTTGTTTTTCTTCCCTTTCTTGCCCCCTCTCTTTTGTTTTTCTTTTTTCTTTTCCTTTTCACTAATGGATTGATCAGGTTTTCCTGATGAACAAGACAATATATTGTTGCTTGAAGATGGAGAAGAGTATGGGACATAAAAAAATGTAGATAATAGAATAGATCCAAGACAAACTTAATTACAAAAAGAATTCAAGTGCTTTCAGATGTAATTAATGATTATATTGAGACTTGCAGCCATTGTGCTAACTTTTAAAATGTATTGCTGGATTCATCATATCCCAATTAACCCAGCATCCTCAAATTCCAGATGGACTCTAATTAAGTCTTTGGAGACAGAGGCACATTTCCTATACTGCTATGTGAGTAAAGTCTCAAAGGGCTGTTGAGGAAATGTGTATATTGAGTGCAGTGGACACAGGTCATGCAGCAGAAAACAGGGAAAGGGTATCACTTTTAGAAATTGGCCTTTCTAACCACAGGTAAGCATAGACAGCCAAGCTTAGCATAGACAGCCAAACTTAGCAAAGCAAGGTGCTCACTCTGTGGCCTTGTATGTAATCAGAATGAGCACAGGTCTGTTTTGGCTCTAAATATATTGTTTCGATATATACAGATGCACACCTTTCTCAAATCTCATTTCATGAGATGTGTAGTTTTCATTTACAACTTTAAATATATATATATATATATATATATATATATATATATATATATATATATATAAT
>NW_026585895.1:628777-644142 GCF_907164565.1 Psammomys obesus | reverse complement strand
ATATATATATATATATATATATATATATATATATATATATATATATCCTATTGCTTCCCAATCATGCTTTAAACTGACAACTGATTAAAATTTTTCTGGTGGTTCAATACCCTACTGGGTAGAGTCTTTCAGAGGCCCTCTGTGGTAGGCTCCTATCCTGTTTTCTACCTCTGAATGAGGATTGAGCATCTACCCAGGGTCCTCCTTCTTGCTTAGCTTCTTTAGGTGTACAGATTTTAGTATGTTTATCCTATATTATATATCTAATATCCACTTATAAGTGATTATATACCACGTGTGTCTCTCTGCTTCTGGGATATCTTACTCAGGATGACCTTTTCTAGTACCATCCTTTTGCCTGATTTCTTTGTTTTTAATTGCTGAGTAGAATTCCATTGTATAAAGGTACTACAATTTCTGTATTCATTCCTCAGTTGAGAGACATCTGGGTTGTGTCCAGATTCTGGCTATTACAAATAAAGCTGCAATGAATATGTTTGAGAAAATGTTTGTTGTTTACTTGAGCATATTTTAGACATATGCCTAGGAGTGGATATAGCCAGATTTTGAGGTAGCATTATTCTAAGAAATACATATTCAGAAACACACACAATAAAAACACGGAATAAGAAATAATAATAAATAAGCAAAAGGCAAATAAAACATGCCCAAACAAAGCATTATGAAACAAAACATCTTCAAAAATACTCTTGACCTTGTTTTCTGTTGGCCATTTACTACTGGAATTGAGGTCTCTCTTAAGCGTGGTTTATGTGTCCAGTGAGACACCATTGGAGAAAACTAACTTCTCTTACTAAGAGTTTAGAAACATACTTTCAGCCAAGAAGATGCTGAGTTCCAGTGTGAACTAGGCTGCTCACCCGATCACCCGGCTCACTGTGGACATCCTACTCAATCTGTGCTTCCCTTTTATCAACTGATTCAACAGGCTTGTCATATCTCTTAAAAAACTATGGCAAGGATGGAAGTGGTGGGAGATGGGACTTAGAATCATAACTGGAACATAGTAATATATATTTTTCTGTTTGTACTTACAGTTTGGAAGACTAGAAAATACTGCTGCTTAAAAATATATGCTTTCAGAAAAGGCCCTTGTGCCTAGATTTTTTGGTTCTGTTGCTTTCCTTGTGGATATCCTGTTCTCTCCAGGTCTTACTATTTTCCACTTCTTTCATAAGATTCCCTGCACTCTACCCAAAGGTTGGCCATAAGTCTCAGCATCTGCTTTGTTACCCTGCAGGGCAGAGTCTCTGAGAGGCCCTCTGTCGCAGGCTCCTGTCCTGTTCCCTGTTTTCTCCCTCTTCTGATGTCCATGCTCTTTGCCTTTCTGAATGTGGATTGAGCATTTTAGCCAGAGTCCTCCTTCGTGATTAGTTTCTTTAGGTGTACAGATTTTAGTATGTTTATCCTATATTAAATGTCTAATATCCACTTATAAGTGAGTACATACCCTGTGTGTCTTTCTGATTCTAGGATACCTCACTCAGGATGATCTTTTCCATTTCCCACCATTTGCCTGCAAATTTCATGATTTCCTTGTTTTTTAATTGCTGGGTGATACTCCAACCAACAACCATTTATGGAGTTAACCTAGAACCCCTGCACAGATGTAGCCCACGGCAGTTCAGTGTACAAGTGGGTTCCATAGTAATGGGAATAGGGACAGTCTCTGACATGAACTGATTGGACTGCTTTTTAATCACCTCGCTCTGAGGGGGGAACAGCCTCACTAGGACACAGAGGAAGACAATGAAGCCACTCCTGTTAGACTAGGATAAGAAGAAAAACCTCCTCTATCAGTGGACTGGGGGAGGGACATGGTCAGAGAGGAAGGATAAAGAATGGGATTGGGAGGGGAGGAGAGAGGGAGTTGCAGGGTGGATACAAAGTGAATAAATTTTAATTAATTAAAATTAAAAAATTATAAAATTACTATATATATATATATCATTTCAATGCCTAGCATATAAGATGTTTTCAGTAGCTTATGAAAGGATGATTGAATGTTTTAAATTTAAATAGACTCTGTTCTATTTTTCTTATTTTATTTATTAATTTTTTAATTAAATTTTTATTTTTATATTAATTACTTATTCACTTTGTATTCCAGCTGTAGCCCCCTCACTCATTCCCTCCCAAATCTACCCTCCTTCCCTCATCTCCTTCCATTCCCCTCTCCAATTCTACTGAGAGGAGAAGTCCTCGTCTCCTTCCATCTGACCCTAGCTTATCAGGTCTCATCATTGGCTGCATTGTCCTCCTCTGTGTCTTGGCAGGGCTGCTCCCCCTTCTAGTCTTTTAGGTTACAGCAGTGTACAAGGTAGAGAACTTAGAATAATACTCTAGAAAAGTCATTAGTTATCTGTCTTTGTGATTAAATTCAAAGGTTTTACTTGCTTCATTCATGTATTTAATTTTTATTTAAAAAACGAATACATTTTATTGAGTATTTCCTGTAAATATGCTCACTACCATACATAGTTATTGAGTATTTTCTTGTATGTCCTCTTTACCCAGTCTCGAAAACCTGTCAGAAAATTGTAAATAATGTTCATGAAATTTCTGTATCTTATCTTCTGGATAACGGACTGGCTTTGAATAACGCAGCTCAGAAATGAAGCTTTGGAAATCTATAATCTAAAACTTAGCCTTTGTTCTTGTTCCAGCAGTCTTCCACAGTCACAGCCTGACTCCTCACAGCTCTGATAATCGTGTGATTATTTAAAGGAGTAAGTTTCTTCAAACCTCCCAGTCATTATTGGTTTGATGGATATATTGCTTATTTTACTAATCTGTCCCATTGCATCATATTATTCAAATCCAATAATTGTTGATTGATTATTTCTCTTAACCATTTATTGAGATTACCTCTAAACTGTGTGTTTCCTGCCTCTTCCTACATTGGCTTTTCACTTGGTGGACATGGAGGTGGATAATCGCACCATCCTGACCGAATTCATCCTCCTGGGCTTCTCAGAAGATCCCCACTGGCAGCTGATTCTATTTGGAATATTTCTAACCATCTACCTGATGATCTTGTCAGGGAACATGACCCTGATTATTTTAATCCGTATTGATTCCAGGCTGCACACACCCATGTACTTTTTTATTGGAGGTCTATCTTTTTTGGACTTCTGGTATAATTCTGTGTATATACCTAAAATCTTGGTCAATTGCATCTCAGAAGTTAAGAGTATTTCCTTGGCTGGCTGTGGGGCTCAGTTTTTCTTTTCCTGTGTAGCAGCTTACACAGAGTGCTACCTGCTGGCCGCCATGGCTTATGACCGACACACTGCAGTTTGTAGCCCTTTGCTTTATTCAAGTGTCATGTCCACGTCTCTCTGTACTGGGCTGGTGGCTGCCTCCTATGTAGGAGGGTTTTTGAATGCCATAGCCCATACTGCCAACACTTTCAGGTTAAGTTTCTGTGGTAAAAATGTTATTGATCACTTTTTCTGTGATGTGCTTCCATTGGTAAAAATGTCCTGTACAGACACTCGTGTCTATGTGAAAATCCTTTCCAGTATGGTGGGCTTCACTGTGCTCTCCAGCATTCTTGCCATCTTGATTTCCTATTTCAACATCGTTCTGGCGATCCTGAGAATTCGCTCAGCCTCAGGAAGATGGAAGGCATTCTCCACCTGTGTCTCTCACCTGGTCTCTGTAACACTCTTCTACGGCTCCTTGCTCTTCATGTACTCAAGGCCCAGTTCCAACTACTCTCTGGAGAGAGATAAAGTAGCTGCCATGTTCTACACTATCATCAACCCATTACTCAACCCTTTCATCTATAGCCTGAGAAACAAAGATGTCAAAGAAGCCTTTAAGAAGCTGATACAGAATATACAACAGCAAACATGAAGAGTTCTTCTTATGCACCCTGGCTGTTTAAAAACTGACTGACAGACATGCTTGTGTGCGTTTCTCTCTCTAGTTAAAGTTGAAGCAATGTACTACTGCCCATGAAGCTTGAACAACGGTCTCTTTAATTATGATTAATATATTCTCGCTACTTCAACATTTCAAAATCTATAACGATGTGTTTTGCAATGTAACATCCTTGTCTATTTTAAATACTAGCTTTTAAAAATATAACATCTCCTTGTTTTTGTAGGGATCATCATGGGAAAAGAAAGAAATGACAAGATTGAATTGTTTTCCTATACTTGGTTTGACTTTGAAGTTTTGTGCATTAATTGTATCAAATAAAGAAATGATGCAAAATGGTTAGATTGCTAATAATGTTCAAGATTTTATAAATTAGTGTTTTTACTAATTAGTAAAAATTAGTAATTTCTCTTAAATTTCTTCCTTTAAGTGTAATTAAACACATAAAATTCATTTGTGTCAGACTCATTTTCTGCACTAATAAACATTAGTAAACATTAATAAAATGTTCTCAAGAGGTATTTTTAGTTAAATAAAAATAAAGGACTGAAGTCATGGCTCAGAGGTTAGAGCATATATTGCTCTTTCAGATGACCAGAGTATCCACATTGGGCTGCTCACAACTGCCTGTAACTTCAACTCCAGTGGCCTTTTATGCCTCTGGCCTCTGTAAGAAGTGCAAAAAAGTGCACATACCCAAACACAAACAAATACAACCTATATATAATTAAAAGCCAAACAAAATTTTAATAAATATGAAAATTAAAATATTCTAAATCCAAGATCAGAGTTATATTTTTAGGCTCCTACCTTACCTTAAGTTAAATTAAAAATGTGTAAACGCTGTCATTTATAGTTTAATTTCAATGTAAGCCCCCTTGAAGTAAAATATTATAATTAAATGTAAAAGGCCTAAGTAAGGTAATAAAGGTTCACCTATATTCTGGGCTCCATGATTGTTTTCTTTACCCATGCATTTTATGTCCACTCAGAGTTCAATGTTTGTCACAATTTAGGGGATTAGTTGATATTTTAGTTACTTTTTTAACATTATAATTGAAATATTAAACATCATATTTTTACAAGTGAAGATGCTGCAACTCAAGGTTGGAACTTCACCATTAAAAAGAATATTGGTGTTGTAAGAGTGATCTAATTATGTTTTATAGTTAATTTCCAATTAGTATTTTAGAAATGAAGTGTTGCATACTCTCACTCTTTGCAACAGATTTTGATTCTGCTTCTTCAAATGTATATTGTTACCCATTAGACACAGAATTATACAGTTCACATTGTAGCCTGACATTCAATGAAAACACAAATGATGCAAGTAGCCTCCTTCTTATTTAATGTATTATGAACAAACTTTGCAAATATACATTTTATTTCTTTATTTTCTGTTACTGAAAATAAATTCTTTTCTCATTATATATGCATATATATGTATAATATATCCTGACTACAGTTCCCTCTTCTGCTCCTTCCAGTTCCTTCCCACCGCCCCCTCCATCCACATCACTTCTTTTCTGTCTCTCATTAGAAAAAAGAAAACAGGTTTCTGAGAGATAACAACAAAACATAACACAATAAAATATAATAAGATAAAACAAAAATATCACATCCATGTTGGACATGAAAAAGCCACAGAAGGAAAAGAGCCCAAGAGAAGGCACAAGAATCAGAGGCCCCTTGTTCATACATTCAGGAGTCCCATAAAAATACTGAACTGAGCCAGGCATGGTGGTGCACAGCTGTAATCCCAGCACTCAGGTAGGCAGATCTCTGTGAGTTTGAGGACAGTGTGGTCTACAAAGAGAGTCCAGCATAGCCAAGGCTACACAGAGAAACCCTGCCTCAAAAAACAATAAATAAATACTGAACTGAAAGCAATAATATATATACAGAGGACCTGTTGCAGACCTGTGCAGGTCCTGTGCTTGTGGTTTCAGTCTCTATGAGACCAAATGAGATCTGCTCAGTTGATTTAGAGTGACTTGTTCTCCTGTTATTCTCCACCCTTTCTGACTCTTACCGTCTTTCTGCCTCCTCTTCTGGGTTCCCTTAAGTCTGAAGGAAGAGATCTAATGGAGACATCCCATTTAGAGATGTGTGTTCTAAGGTCTCTCTCTCTTTTCCAGTATGTCTGGCTGTGGGTCACTGTATTCAGGAGGAAGCTTCTGTGATGATGGCTAAATAAGCCAATTGTCTGAGTGTTGCACAGTATCATTAAGAATCAATTTGTCACTACTTAAAACAAAACAAAACAAAACAAAACTAGTGTTATTCTCTTAAAGCAGTTCATTACTGCTCAGTATTGATCTGAAAAAAAATTATGTCTATCAAATTATCACTATTTGCAGATGATATGATAGTATAACTGAGTGACCCCAAAAATTCTACCAGGGAACTCCTACAGTTGATAAACACCTTCAGCAAAGTGGCCAGATACAAAATTAACTGAAAAAAAATCAGTAGCCCTCCTGTATAGAAAAGACAAAAGGGCTGAGAAAGAAATTAGGGAAACAATACCCTTCACAATAGCCACAAATGACATAAAGTACCTTGGTGTAACCCTAACCAAGCAAGTCAAAGACTTGTATGAAAAAACTTTCAAGTCTCTGAAGAAAGAATTAGACGAAGACATCAGAAGATGGAAAGATCTCCCATGCTCATGGCTTGGCAGGATTAACAGAGTAAAAATAGCCATCTTACCAAAAGTAATCTACAGATTTAATGCAATTCCCATCAAATTACCAACACAATTCTTTACAGAACTGGAAAGAAAAATTCTCAACTTCATATGGAATAACAATAAACCCAGAATTGCTGAAACAATCCTCTACAATAAAAGATCTTCTGGAGGTATCTCCATCCCTGATCTTAAGCTGTACTATAGAGCAACAGTAATAAAAACTGCATGGTACTGGCATAGAAACAGAATGGTGGATCAATGGAATTGAATAGAAGACCCAGAAATAAACTCCCACACTTATGGATACCTGATCTTTGACAAAGATGCCAAAACCATATAATGGAAAAAAGATAGCATCTTCAGCAAATGGTTCTGGTCTAACTGGATATCTACAAATAGAAAATGCAAAAAGATCCATACTTATCACCCTGCACAAAATTAAAGTCCAAGTGGATCAAAGCCCTCAACATAAAACCAGACACATTATATCGGTTAGAAGAAAAAGTGGGGAAGACCCTAGAACTTATTGGTACAGGAGACAACTTCCTGAACAGAACACCAACAGCACAGGCTCTAAGAGCAACAATCAATAAATGGGACCTCATGAAACGGAAATGCTTCTGTAAAGCAAAGGACACCATCATCAAAACAAAATGACAGCCTACAGATTGGGAAAGAATCTTCACCAACCCTTTTTCTGACAGAGGGCTAATATCCAGTATATATAAAGAACTAAAGAAGGTGAAAAGCAACAAACCAAGTAATCCAATTAAAAAATGGGGAACAGAGGTAAACAGAAAATTCTCGATAGAGGAATATCAATTGGCAGAGAAACACTTAAAGAAATGCTGAACGTCATTAGCCATCAGGGAAATGCAAAATCTAAACAACCCTGAGATTTCACCTTAGACCCATCAGAATGGCTAAGATCAAAAACTCAAATGACAACACATACTGGAGAACTTGCAGGTAAATGGTGGGAACTGGAAAGGATCATCCTGAGTGAGCTATCCCAGAAGCAGAAAGACACACATGGTATATACTCACTCATGTAGACATATAATATAGGATAAACCTACTAAAATCTGTACATCTAAAGAAACTAATCAAGAGGGAGGACTTTGACTAAAATGCTCAATCCCCATACCGAAAGGCAAAGAGAATGGACATCAGAAGAAGAAGAAAACAGGAAACAAGTTAGGAACCTTCCACAGAGGGCCTCTGAAATGTTCTGCTCTGCAGACTATCAAAGCAGATGTTGAGACTTCTGGCCAACCTTTGGGTAGAGTGCATGGAATCTTATAAAAGAAGTGGGAAGTAGTAAGATCTGGATAGGACAGGAACTCCATCAGGAGAGCAACAGAACCAGAAAATTTGAACACAGGGGTCTTCCCAGAGACTCATACTCCAACCAAGTACCATGCATGGAGATAACCTAGAACCCCTGCACAGATGTAGCCCATGGCAGTTTAGTTTCCAAGTGGGTTCCATAGTAATGGGAATAGGGACTGTCTCTGACATGAACTGATTGGCCTGCTCTTTGATTACCTCCCCCTGAGGTGGGGAGCAGCCTTACCAGTCCATAGAAAATGACAGTGCAGCCACTCTTGATGAGATCTGATAGACTAGGATCAGAAGGAAGGAGAGGGGGACATCCCCTATCAGTGGACTTGTTGAGGGTAGGCGTGAAAAAGGGGAAGGGGAGGTAGAATTAGGAGGGAAAGAGAGAGGTGTTTGTGGGGGGATACAAAGTGAATAAAGTGTAATTAATAAAAGTTAAAAAATAGAAAAAAAGATTTTGCACAGAGTAGAAAAGAATGCAGTTGCTTCAGTCTATGTAATCAGAGTATTGGCTGTGTTATGTCAATGAGACATGGTTAATGTGATGGTTTGAATAAGAAAGGCCGCATAGGCTCATATATTTGAATGTTTAGCCTCTATGGAGTAGAAGTGTTTGATATTAGAAGGATTAGGAGGTGTGGCCTTGTTGCAGGAACTGTGTCACCGGGTGTGTGCTTTGAGATTTCAAAACCCTGTGCTAGGCCCAGTTCTCTCTCTCTGCTTGTGGATTAGGAGGTATCTCTTAGTTGTTTCTCTAGCACCACAACTACTTGCTACCATGCTCCCTGCCATCATGATATCAGACTAAGACTTTGAAATTGTAAATCAGCCTCCAATTAAAAGCTTTATTTCGTAAGAGTTGCCTTGTCATGATGTCTCTTCAAAGCAATAAAACAAGGACGAAGGTAATTGAAATTATCATGGGTATTTTGCCCACTTTGAAACTGGAGTTTTCCAAGTTTCAATACATAAATTAATAAGATAAAATTCCAGTGTTATTGGGTGGCTTGGTTTATTTATTTTTTATGACATATTTCTTGATTTCCCAAACATTTTTTTGAACTCTTTCTTGAGGGCTGGATTCTGAATGTATTCATCAGTGCTAAAGACTGCGGTAGTCTGTATGTATATGCCAATCAGATAACAAACCATCCTTTTCTCTAAGCTCACACATTTAATTGTAAGCTTAAAGTATGTCTATCCAAAACTACTAAATTGTAAAAACTTTTTATTTAGAAATAAGTTTGTGTTGCCCCAAGCTGTGGCATACAGGGTTGTAGCCTGAACAATAGGATGATTATGTGAAATAACACATAAATACAAGTGCCTCTAACTAAAGAAAATTGTCAAAGGTCAAATGAAGCACCAAAACATTTTCATAAAATAGTCAGCCAAGTTCATATATCTGTGACATACAAAAAAAATCTAATCCAACTGAAAAAATGCCATTGAATTTTAGGTTTTCTTAAATAATGTGAAATTGATAAAAGTGTAAATATTCCTGAATATTTTTTTTCTGTCACAGACCTGGCATTTACTCATTACTTCATTGTGCTACTGGGCTCTTTTGTCTCAACATGAAATAACAAGATTTTTTTTTTTTACACAGTATGGACTATTGCTTGATGTGAAATATTATATTTCTCTCATTACATAATCTTCTATAATATTAAATACTGTCTTCTGTCTAGCAGTTGGAAAATAATAATTCTCCTTGTTAATCTTTTCATGTTGGAGAGAGATGGTAAATTATATATTTTCTTCACAGCTAATCAAATGGCCACTTTACAGAAAGATGCAATAATGCTAAAATATTCATATTGTCAAATTTTCTTCTATACTCATAAAATTGAATGCTCTCCTCCTTGGCCAGCGAAGGTTTTAGGGGGGCATTGGGACAGGTATTGATGATGGAGCGATGCATAACTTATGTGTTGTGGTTATAAACATGTTTTGTTTTAATCCCAGGTGCGGGATGTGGGACTGACTGAGATGGTTCACAGCAGCATTTGCCTCCTGTGGGTTCTGAGAGGAGCTCTTTGCCAGGTGTAGATACTTTAAACTTGAGGACACTGGAGAGAGAATAAATGCCTAGCCCAGAGAGTGCAAAGGAGCTCCAAGAAAGAACAGGGCTGCTAGTGATTCCCCATGCTTCTCCTGTTGCTGTTGATATGGTGAGACAAGAAATTGGAGATCTCCTGAAAAAAGGATTAGGCTGGCTCCAAGGAACCCAATGATCCTAACCATCAGGAAGCATCTCAGAAAGAGAACTGAGCCCCCTCTCCCATATCCCTTTCTCTCTTCTACCTGGTGTTGGGGTGTTAGAAGGGATTGGGGTGGAATAGGGAGAAAGAGATATTATAAATATAAATAAGAGTTTTAAAAAAGTAAGCCAGCACTGATGAAAATGCTGAGAAAAGCAGACTAATGTGCAGCCCTTTATAGAAATCTATATTACCCTCACCCCTGAAAACTACCACTAAGCCTCAGCAAACATTGCAGTAGGGGAGACAGAAGCTAAGATTCACAGGGTTAGGAGTACAGTGAAATACAGTCTTCTGGGCATGACATGGTGGTCACACTTAATAAATGGCCAGCATTTAGGATACCATGCCACACACAATCTTGGAGTTGATGGGTAGGTGATTGCTAGGCCCCTAGGATCGCTAGGAGTTTCTGACAGTGGATATAGAGAGTTACTGGGGAAGATAGAATAACTTTTTTTTTTAAGGATATGGGCACTGGTAGGTTTTCCATGCTCCAGTGAATGACATCACTCCCTTGTACATATGAGTTGTACAACCTGGACTTAAAGGATTGTTAAAGAAATGATGGAGTTGGGAGGGGACATGCTTATGGTGATATGGAGGGAGTGGAATGGAGAGATTGGGATAGCTATGATAATATTGATTGTGCACATATGTGAAATTCTCAAAATATAAAGGAAAAGTTAAAAAAGCCTCTTGGACACGTTAGTTTCTTCCTAATGCAAGTGTCAAAAGTGTCAATAAAAGTGTCAAGCTTAAATGCTATCGCTGTGAGGCACTGTGGTGCGACAAGCGTGAGAAACTGTAAAACGTTGCCGTAGGATAATCAGAGTGGAGCTGTTTTCCAGAGCTGTGACAACCTGATGCCGACGCATTAATGTCAGAGAAAAGATGATATCAGCATTCACGTATGTCAGAAACCCTCGGTGGCAAGTAAACATTTTGTTGTGTAGACATATGGCAAAAGTCCTGCATATGGTACTCTCTAAGTGATGCAATACATGGGGGAAGTCTAAAAAGTAATTGTCCTATTTAAACAAATATTTTTCTTGTTAGTGGGTGTAATCTACTTCCTAGAAGGCAAACATAGACTAATATACTGCTCCAACTTATGTTAAGCCAACCTTAATCTCTAGAATGATGAATTCTAGAGATGGGGTAATGATATTGATATGGAAACTTGTTTTGTCTGAATGCAAACCTACATGGTTCTAACGGAAGAATGCATCTGTTGTAGCACATTTCTTTCTACTCTGATCCAGAAACTATGCTGAGTATAGGCATACTGACTGAAGCACAACTATCTTAGTTTCCTCTCCCTGATTATTGGCAGGAAAATTATTTATGTTGGAAGGTCAGATGTAATGTAAGGTCCTGAAATTTTACCCTGTGATACAGCACTAACAGAGTAAAGAAAATATATTACCATGTTTGGGTAAAGTAGAGAGGTTCTAGCCTTATAAAAGTCTTAACTATTACAGAGGTCAGGGTTTCATCTATTTTCTTGTATTCACTTTTGTTCTGGAGTCAGATATTAAAAACAAATAATGTAGAAGGCACAAGTGTACACATTTTATATGTACACAAGGTGGATTTGGAGCACAGGGATAGCAGCTTTACTCATGAGAATTATAACATAGAATTAGCATTAAGTGGGAATAAATATGTATTTTCTTTTTTTATTAATTATACTTTATTCACTTTGTATCCCCCCCCATAAGCCCCTCCCTTTTCCCCTCCAGATTCCACCCTCCCACCCCCTTCTTCACGCATGCCCCTCCCCAAGTCCACTGATAGGGGAGGTCCTTTCTCCTTCCTTCTGATCTTAGTCTATCAGATCTCATCAGGATGGATTGTCATCTTCTGTGGCCTGGTAAGGCTGCTCTCCCCTTAGGGGGAGGTGATCAAAGAGCAGGCCAATCAGATTATGTCAGAGGCAGTCCCTCTTCCCATTACTATGTAACCCACTTGGACACTAAACTGCCATGGGCTACATCTGTGCAGGGGTTCTAGGTTATCTCCATGCATGGCACTTGGTTGGAGTACAAGTCTCTGGGAAGACCCCTGTGTTCAAATTTCTGGTTCTTTTGCTCTCCTTGTGGAGTTCCTGTCCTCTCCAGATCTTACTATTTCCCACTTCTTGCATAAGATTTCCTGCACACTGCCCAACAGTTGGCCAACAGTCTCAGCATCTGCGTTGATAGTCTGCAGGGCAGAGCCTTTCAGAGGCCCTCTGTGGTGGGTTTCTAGCTTGTAATTTCTTAAACTTGGCAATTACATGAGTTTTCTTTAGCAGTGAGCAGTTGCGACCATTGGGAGATAAGCAATACTCAATGATGGGTTCACAGAGACCAAGCTGGTGAGAGGCTGAGAAACCCTGTGTTTTATTAAATATTCAGAGTCACAAAGTTGGTTTACATGACAAAAATCCTTTATGTTCATGTGTATGACCCATCAGCATTTCAGTCGTTAGGAGATTCTCACAGACATGCTATGTGAATTTATGTTATTATTCTCCATACAGCTCAGTTTATGTTCTGGGGACTGCTGAATAGATTATAATCTTAAGAAATCAAAGTGTAAGCCACTTGGACACTAAACTGTCATGGGCTACATCTGTGCAGGGGGGAAGAGGGACTGCCTCTGACATAAACTGATTGGCCTGCTCTTTGATCACCTCCCCCTGAGGGGGGAGCAGCCTTACCAGGCCACAGAAGAAGACAATGCAGCCATTCCTGATGTGATCTGATAGACTAAGATCAGAAGGAAGGAGAGGAGGACCTCCCCTATCAGTGGACATGGGGAGGAGCATACATGAAGAAAGAGGAGGTAGGGTAGGACTGGGAGGGGAGGAGGGAAAGGCTTATGGGGGGATACAAAATGAATAAAGTGTAATTAATAATAATAATAATAATAATAATAATAAAAGAAAAAATCTACAAAAACTTTGGTGTTAAAAAAAAAGAAATCAAAGTGATTTTTAAAAAATGTGACCACAACCATTTATAGCTTCCATGAAAAATTTCCTATGAAATCCATTACTATAAACATTGAATATATAAAAATAAAAAAGTAAAGAAAATAGTAAATTCTATAAATTAAAATGCTCAGTCTATTAAAACTTGTATGACTGAAGACACAGCTATGAAATCCAGTTATATTAAGAATTTAAATTTTGTCATATGAAAAAACAAATTCCCTGAAGTGGTTATACTAAAATTTCAAATTAATAGAGAATACTTTAGTGTTTCCACATTCTCTATATAGCATGAAAGAGATAACCAGAGTCTTAGATTTGCTCTAGAAAGTCAGTGCCAATCACATTTCAACTATACTTATCTTTCTGTGTTCTTAGATTCATTATAATTTATAGATGATAGGGAATCTAAGATCCCTTTTCGTGAAGAAAGGAAGTGAATGGATACTGTGCTCAGCCATGCTTGTAGTATCTGGTTATTTTCTGATCCTTATTTATAGAAGGAAACTTGATTGTTTTCCCTCAAATGATTAGAATAAACTCTCTGTGCATGGTGCTTGAGAAACCCTGTCTCCAAAGCAGGGGACAGGTATGTGTGGCTGATACAGAAAAGTTTTAAGAATGCATTTGCCATAGTAGGTTTAGTTTTGGAATGAGGCATTTACGTCTAGAATGGTATATTTTCTAGTTTCACTCACACAGTAAGGTAAAGAAATAAAGTGGATACACTTTCGAATCTAGTCAGAGGAAAAGATTAAAATGAACACAACAAATTGTTCTCATTCAGAGTAAATAACTGTGCACAAAATGCTGTCCATGTAATCATCAACCAAATTTTCTGCTACAATAGTGAGCTATGACTCTTCAAGTCGATAATGAATTGTTGACTTGGTATTTTATTTGTAATCTAAGATAATGTGACTTCAAGACAAGCCTTATATTACATAATTATATAATTAATTACACATACATTAACCTGTTTTTTTTTTTTTTTTTGTTGTTGTTGTTGTTGTTGTAGGTCTCCCGAAGTGTCATGAAGGAATGGTGGAAATATTTTTATTTATATTATGGGAGAGATCAGCAGCATCCTTAACAAAACTCACATAAACAAATTACATATTCTTGTGCTTCTCATGAGGGAATGATCTTGATTTACTTGAAAAGTTTATTCAGAGCCTCTTTCACATCCTTATTCCTCAGGCTGTAGATCAAGGGATTCAACATGGGGAAAACCACTGTGTAAAATGTTGAAACAATTTTGTCTGTCTCTAAAGAACAGCTTGTGCGGGGTCGAGAGTAGGTGTAGAGGATGGAGCCATAGTACAAGGTCACAGAGATGAGGTGGGAGGAACAGGTGGAGAAGGCCTTGAGGCGGCCCTGTGTGGTTCGAATTCTCAGGATGGTGGCAATTATGAAGAGGTAGGAGGCCAGGATTAGGGCAACGGGCATCATGACGTTGGAGGTCAGGAGGAAGTACATCAATGCCTGGTATCCTTCCTTGCCACCACAAGCCAGTTTTACCAAGGGAAGCAAGTCACAGAAAAAGTCATCAATAATGTTGTCGTTGCAAAAGTCAAAGGTAAAAGTTTTTTTGGTTATGATGGAAGAGTTAATAAAGCCACCCATATAAGAGGCTGCTACAAAGAATGCACATAATTTTATGGACATGGCCTGAGAATAAAGCAGTGGCTTTGAGATGGCCATATAGCGGTCATAAGCCATAGCAGCCAGCAGATAGCACTCACTATAGTCCAGTCCAGCAGAGAAGAAGAACTGAGCCACACAGCCAGCAAAGGAGATGCTCTTGTCTTCAGAGATGCATATCACTAGGATCTTTGGAGTGTAGACAGTGGACAACCAGAGATCAAGAAAAGATAGGTTTCCAATGAAGAAATACATGGGTGTGTGGAGCCGGGAGTCATTGCAGATCAACAAGATGAGTGTGCTGTTTCCTGCCACAGTCAGTGTGTACATGATGAGAAACATCACAAACAGGACCAGCTGCTTGACAGGGTGAGAAGTGAAGCCCAAGAGGATGAACTCAGTAACTGTATGGTTCCCCCTCTCCATTGATGTAAAGATTCTCACCTCAGACGGCAGAAGTGGAGAGTTGTTTTCTAACAATTGTTCTGAAGAAAGAAAGAAAGAAAGAAAGAAAGAAAGAAAGAAAGAAAGAAAG
>NW_026585895.1:494342-628767 GCF_907164565.1 Psammomys obesus | reverse complement strand
AAGAAAGAAAGAAAGAAAGAAAGAAAGAAAGAAAGAAAGAAAGAAAGAAAGAAAGAAAGAAAGAAAGAAAGAAAGACTACAAATGGGCAAATTAGACTGTTCCTCCTGGTAATCAAGGAAACCTCAGAAGCAAATAGACTTCTGGCAAATGTTTTTCATGTGTTTGATCATTATCTTCAAAACTACAGAAATAGCTAATATTTAATTCATATTCATATTATTAGATATCAGTCTTAATAACCAGACTTATTTCTGAGTAAAATACACAAAGACATATGATGCAGCATGAGAGCTGTCAGACTCTCACTCCATGACAAATTCAGTGGCCTCACACTGATAAAGATATAATTAAACGTGGGTCTCATCTGACTTGATCTTTGCAGTATCTGGCATAGTGCTGGACACCACACTGGCAGTTCACCAGGTTCTCATAGCTGCCTGAGTTCTTGTTATGCTTCTTTTACTGCATCTCTCATTATCATTATGTCAGGTTTTGAATTTTGGAAGGCCTCATGAATCAATTTTTGGTACTATTTTCCTTCACATCCCTATCAGTCCTTGATGTATACACTGTGATGACATTAAATGCTCGACACGTGAATGGTTTTTAATGCTGTCTTTCTTGACTGTGTTTCTTTTTCCATATACTTTCGGTACTTGGGTTCAAATGTCTACTTATTACCAGTAATAGGAGGTCCTTTGAGAATCAGATGAAATATATAGTCCTGTTCATTGTTCTTAATTCTACACTTAGAGCAGAAGCATTATTCCCTGCTGTAGAAGTTCATTCAGTCACATTCTCTACTGAGCTCTAGCTTCATGGTGTCTCTGATTATTTACTAAAATGGTTCCAGGACAGTTTTCCACTGCTCCAACTTTTGTCTCCTTTATGGAGTCACTGTATCCTTTAAAACTTGTACTATTGTGGTAGTCTTGCTATCTCCTACCTCTGTCTTCTCCCTACTTGAATGAGTGGGGCATCCAGAGTGGTCATGTGTAAATTTCAGTTTAACATGGTATTCTTTTGTTCTAAGCACTTAAGTTATTCTTCAACTATTGGAAATGTCCATGATCATTACAGATGTTAAGAGGCCCCATGTTTATGCCCGGCCTTGATTTGATTATCTCTCTAGTCAGAACCTCTATACTTCTTTCCATTCTTGCCATTACTCCCTTTCTGTCCTTGAATAGGATGTGCTCAATAAATTCCTAGTTCATCCTATAGTTACAATGCTTGTTCTTCTTGTATCTTTACAGGTCTAAATTTCATAATCTCAGTTTTTAATGACTTTTAAAATGATGTTTTAAAATGTGTGTCCGAGCAACCCAATGCATTCTACTCCCCAACCTTTGTCAGTCCCTTTTTAACCTGTTATCCCCAGACCACTAACAATTATCTATTATCACATATCCCATTAATTTAACATTTCTCCTCTTCATTATAAAATGTAATGTGTGTATCATGTTGACTTTTGCTATGAAGTTATGGGTGATTCATAGAAAGTAAAACAGTTTTAGCACAAGCTATTACTATACAAAGATTTTTTGTTGAAAAAGAACACTGAAAACTACTGGATTCAATCTGAATCCTAGTATCTTCTGACTCTAATTTCCTTTGCTTCTCATGATAGGCTTCATAGTTGTTATTCAACCTCTCTGGAAATCTACATGGTGCTTTATCAGAAAATTGGGAATAGTTCTGCCTCAAGATCCAGTTATTCCACTCCTGGGCATATACTCAAAAGATGTTCCACCATACAACAAGCACATTTGCTCAATTATGTTCACTGTGGCTTTATTCACAATAGCTGAAACTGGAAACAACCTAGATGTCCCTCAACAGAAAAATGCATACAGAAATTGTGCTACATTTACACAATGGAATACCACTGAGCAATTAAAAACAAAGAATTCATGAAATTAGCAGGCAAAGGGATGGAACTAGCAAAGATCATCCTAAGTGAGGTAACCCAGGCACAAAAAAACCCACACATGGTATGTACTCACTTATAAGTGGATATTAAACCCATAGCACAAGATAATCATACTACAATCCACAGACACAAAGAAGCTAAGTAACAAAGAGGACTTAAGGGAAGGTGAAGGAATGTCACTCAGAAGTGGAAATAGAACAGACAGCAGAAGTGGATGAAGAGAGAGAACTGGGAAGAAGATCGAATGGGGAGGGAAACAAGGGTGAAAAACAGATGTGGGAAGAACAGGGGTGGGAGATGAGAGGGCTGGGAACAAGAAGGGAAACTGGGGAGGGACATCTGCTGGTCAAGCTGGAGGCCTGCTATAGGGTAGGCTCCTGGGAGAATATGGTGTGAGTCCTAATGGGGGCAGGCATGAAGACTGAAGTAACCATCTCCTGGACAGGCAGGACTAGTGGAAGAAGGGGATCAACAACCCAACGACAAAACTTGTGATCCAAAAGTTACCCTGCCTATAAAGAAGTGTAGGGATAATGAGGGAACAAAGATTGAGGAATAGTCCAAACAATAATTGGTCCACCCTCAGATCTACCCCACAGTAGAGAGCCAGCCCCTGACACTAATAATGATACTCTGCTATGCTTTCAGACAGGAGCCCAACTTGAGTGTCTTCTGGGAGGCTCCAGCCAGAAACAGATAGAGACAGATGCTGGGATTTTGCAGTCAAGCATGTGGTTCAACTGTGAGGGTCCTGCAGAAGTGTTGGGAGAAAGATGGAGGGACTAGGAGAGGACAGGAACCTTACAAGAAGACCAACAGATACAACTAACCCAGTCACATGGGAGCTTTCAGAGAATGAGACATCAACTAAGGAGCATGCACAGTCTGGAACCAGGTCCCCTGCACACATGTAGCTGATGAGAGCCTTGGTCTTCATATGGGGTGTCTGGCGAGGGGATGAGGGTTTTTTTTTTTAACATGGAATGTATTGCCTGCTTTTGGATCACTTCCCCCTGGCAGGGCTGCCTTGCCTGGCCTCAGGAGATGAAGCTATGCTCAGTCCTTTATGTGCTGGGGAAGGTTAATAAAGGGAGAGGGAGGGGAGGAGGGAAGCTTCCCTTTTCTGAGTAGAAGAGGAGAGGGGAAGGGGAAAGGAAGGGGATGTGTGGAGGGTGGAAGGAGGGGAGGGAGAGGACACCTAAGAAAAACATAGTCAATCATTTAGAAGCACTTCTTTCCCTTAGTGACGCAGAGCTAATATTTCATTTATTCCTCAGAGCACTCATACATAGTCTATGACTTTAAATATTAATGGAAGTTCTTTCATAAATCACCTAACTGAGGTTTGCTAAGTAGCAAACAATAGTTTAACTGCTGTGTGTGTGTGTGTGTGTGTGTGTGTGTGTGTGTCCTACTACTTAATTAGAAAGCCACTTTTTTTTCCATCATGTTATCAAGGTGTCAGTTGCTGGTTAGCTCAGTGGCTTTCTTAGGCTTGGATACATTTACCAGAGGATAACCCTAAGACCAGAGGATAACCCTACGAGGTAATAGGCGCCACACACAAATGTTCAATAAGAGCTTCTAAGAACTGATCAAACCATCTGCTGGCAGAGTTCTATGCCTTTCATGGAAAAATAAAATAACACCACCATGAATATTCTACTGCAATCACCTAGAATAGAACTCTTACCTGCAACTTTCAGGGACACAACCAACAGAAGACAGGGCAGATCAGACGATTTATTCCTGCTCTGATTCCCTGGAGGATATAATTTCTCTGCGACCTCAGGGGTTCATAGCTTTGAAAGTGCTTAAAAGGCAATTAAACCAAAGTCTGTTGATTTACTTGTTCAGAGCAAAATAAGAAAATGACTAAAACAATCTTTTTACGTTATAGGAAACTACTGTTTACAAAAACCAGTATTTTTAAAATCTCTTAGAAATACATATAGTAATTAATCCTACATTCAAGCAAGTATGTATGGAAGTAATTAACTTACAAAAATCAAGAGAAGAAAGTGCAAGTAGTTTTTGTGACCAATATATTTTCTGTTTAAAATTTATGTTTGTTCTGATAAGATGATGAGGCTTTGTACTAGGGCAGTATTTTATGTACATTGATAATTTAAGACAATTGAATAATTTTTGCCACAGTTTCATTTAGCTCATGCAGGTCTTGAGCTCATTCTATAGGTAAGGATGGCTGTTTTCTTCTGGCCTTATTTTCTCCATCTCTTACATGCTGAAATTAAAACTGTACACTCCTTGTTCACCTTTATGTAATGTTGGAGGTGGAACCCAAGATTTTGGGACTATAAGATTAGCATTCTACAAACCGAGCTATATTCCCAGTCCCCAAGAACACATGCTGCTTTAGGTGTGAAGATTATTTGTCCTGAGTTTCTATGTTGATAGATTTTGCAACAGTCACACCTACTACTATTTACTGATCACTACCTGAATTAAAATTATAAGGAAGGTACCTTATTAAGTAATATGATAGTTTTGGACAATGTTATTGTTCTTTTATAGCAACACGACAAGCTGACTGAAAACAATTTATCAACTTTGACACTTTCATAATAGTTCTACTAAGAACTTTGCAATGTTGGATACTTTGCTAAGTACTTTATAAAATTATCTCAGTGAGCCATTAATGAATAGTATTGTGGTATAAATGTGCTTACTCTCATTTTACAGATTAGTTATCTGAAGCATAGAAATATGTTGCAGGCTACAGGAGAATAAAATAAATCAATGAACTTAACTATCACTGGATACTTCATCTCACAATACAGAGCCACCAGGCAAGTTGTTCAAATTAGTTTAACAGTGGCCTGCTAGCTACAGAAGTCCTTGCCCACACTCTCACTGGATCTGAGGCTCCACAGGAAGGGTTTCACGCCTAGCTTATAGACAATGGAACCTGTTATGGTGCTTTGCTACGTAATCATTTAGTCAAACTCCCTTTCTTGATGTGTGTTTATATCTCCAAATTTGTACCACTCTCAGCCTTGCTTAGAGAAGCTTCTTTTTGCAATGCATAGAGGCTTATACAGCACTCAAAGTGCTGAGACTAAAGAATTACGGGTGTTTACACACAGATGTGTAATCTGTATCAACTTAAGCCCAAGTAAAGTTTACAGAAGAGTTGTTGAAAGAATTTAAGACATGAAGGATGAGGAAGAGTGTTGTGAAATATTGCCTTCTGTACATAGCATGGCTGATGTACAGCAACTCACAGAAGCTATGATTGCCTTCACAAGACCTGCACAAGATAAAAATAGTCAAAATTTCAACATGGATGGGAGGGCCTTTTGTGGCTCATCTTCTGGTTGAGAAGCTATTGCAGCTGGCAGCTTCTGAGAGATAGTCACTTACCTTCAGGGTGCAACTTGTAAATTGTCCATGCCCCCGCGTATGCCTGCACAATCATTTACACGTGGTCAGCACTAATTGGAGCCTGGGACCTGCTGCTGCTGCTGCCAATCCTCCTCCTCCTCCTCATCAATAATTGCAGCATAATAAATAATAAAGTGGATATTAAGTCAGAGGATGATAGGTTGGTGAATACTGGTGGGATGGGAGGTAGATAAGATCAAAATATATTTTTATGTGAATGAAATTTTCATAGAATAAATAATATTTTAAAATTATCACAATCATAAAATATATTTTCTCATGTAAACTTATTAATAACAAATGACCTAATTTTGTCTAGTAATATCCACTGTATGTTTGACCCTGAGAGTAATAGAACTTGAAGGCTGTCAACCTATGAGGTGATGAGGACAGGACAATATCATGTGCTGGCTAATCTTGGTTGTAAGTTTAGTACATTGTGGAAGTAACTAAAAGTCTAGCATTTGTGGACACCTATGAGAAATTTTTCTTGGCTGAATTATTTGAGGTCAAAAGAACCTTAAATCTGGGCCACAACTTCTCATGACATCCTACGTAGGACAAGTTAGAAGGCAGCTTTTGCTTTCCATCTGCTTTGCCTCACTTTTATTGACAAATTAATCTATCCTGACCCCATTCCTTCACATGTACTAGAACACATTCCTTTAGGATTCCAATGACAACTGAAAACTGATAGCCCCCTAGGACTGTTGGAATACCCAGGATCATGAGACAGCCATTGCTAAACTATTTTGACCACAATCTATAAGCCACTCAAATAAATTTATTAGTTTTGTTTCTTGAAGAACCCTGTCTAATACAGACCGTGGTGCCATGAGTGTTTCTAGGGAAAAATTTCAGTATCTGGAGCAGGCTTGGCAGTTTGCCAACGCCTTCGGTTACTGTGGACTCCCTTGGTGTTATAGAGAACACTACACACCGATAGTTAGAAATGTCTGATGGGTTTGCTTCATGAAATAAGGAACTTAGGAACTCAAGGTAATTTATTGAAAAATGAGTAAAATTATAATTCTGGCATTGCTTCTAGCATTTCTGGATAAACTGGCAAAGGAAAGAAATAAATTTTGGGATAAAATTAACCAACTCCTAGAATATAAAGATACAGTGTCAAAAGAAAAGAATAAATTCAGTGATATGATTCACTGGCTCCAGATGAACAGGAACAATCTTCTAAGTGTGGCCTGGAAGAGAATCTTCTCTTTAGTAGCCATGAAGCTCCAGATTCTGAAAATCAAACTGAAGCCCTCAAGACTAGTTGAACTACAGCAAAAATTCAAGTTCCGGCCTCAGAGGGTGTCAGAGATTAAAGTGAGGGCACTGATTGGTAAGGAATGAGATGCCGTACTTAGGTTGGAGATGTGTAGGAAGACCCTACTGAGTTTGTGGACTTCGAGCCCTCAGGTTCTGAGGGGTTTATCACACCTGAAGTAGTCTCTCTGCAATCCCCACATCCTGCAATATTCTTCTCATCATCATTGCCTGAGCCTGCTTATCCCAACACCTAGAAGAAGCACAGCACTGCGTGGGCCTATTTGAATTATAGAGGCAGCAATTCTTCATTTGGGTGAATTACTCTAGCCTATATATACTCAAAGCTGCTACCTTTGAATGGGGCATAGAACAGGAGAAATATTTTTTTGGTAGGAGGTAGTTTATATTCATATCAACATGTTCATCATATGAGTTTCAAAGGGATTATCTTATGACTTTTTAGTATTCTCTTTTTTCTTTTTTAAAATTTATTTATTATTTATTACAATTTATTCACTTTGTATCTAGGCTGTAGACCCCTCCCTTGTCTCATTCCAGTCCCACTGTCCCTCCCTCTGATCTCCTTCTGCCTCTCCCTTAGTGTACTGAATGGGGAGGTCCTCCTCCCCTTCTATCTGACCCTAGCCTATCAGGTCTCATCAGGAATGGCTGCATTGTCTTCCTCTGTGATCTGGCAAAGCTCCACCCCCCCAGGGGAAGGTGATCAAAGAGCCAGCCACTGAGTTCATGTCAGAGACATCCCCTGGTCCCCTTACTAGGCAACCCACTTGGTCCGTGGTTGGAGTATTGGTTTCTGCATATCCCCCACACCAGGCCCAGATTTTTTGATTTATTAGTATCCTTGTGGAGCTCCTGTTCCCTCCAGGTCTTTCTATCTCCCCCTTATTTCATAAGATTCCCTGAACTCTCACCAAAGTTTGATGTTGAGTTTCAGCATCTGCTTTGATACCTTGACGGGCAGTCTTTCAGAGGTCCTCTGTGGTAGGCTCCTCTCCTGTTCCCTGTCTTCTTTCCCTTCTGATTTCTATCCTGTTTTTCCTTCTGAATGAGGATTGGACATCTTTCCTAGGGTCCTCCTTGTTGTTTAGCTTCTTTAGGGCTATAGATTTTAGTTTGTTAAAGCTTTTTAACAGGTGTGCTGTATATGATGTTGTGTCTGATGAGAAGCCAATTGGAGCCATTGTCAGATGATTATAGATATATCACAGAGGAAAATTTAGGGATTTTTGCAAGAAGATTTTACCACAATCTGTAAACTGCTTTCCTCCTTTTGAAAGACAGCTCTGGGACTACAATTGGTCTTTATTGGAAACTGAAATTATTACAGTGGGCCACCAAAGTACTATCTGAACCAAAGTTATAAAAGAGGATGTAGAGAGCAGCCATCATTATCAGATGGAATTTGTATTTATTTATATGATTGGGCCTGAGCATGTCCTGAAGGCACAAACAATTCACATGAAGAGATTGTCCAAATGCCCATAATTTCTATTCCTGTTGAAATTCCTTCTTCTCTCAACTATATATCTGTAAATACCTGGGATGTGACATATGTTGGCTGACTGAGGAAGAGAAGACTAGAGTTTGTATTATGATGATTCTGCATGCTATTCAGGTACTACAAAGAACTGGACAGCTGTTGCAGCTACAACTTTTTGTTTTGAGACAACCCTGAAAGATAATACTTAAAGAAGATCTTCACAGTGGGCAGAAGTTCTGGCAGTGCACATGGCTGAAAATATGTTTTGGAAGGAGAATTTACCAGATGTGCAATTGTTTACTGACTACTGGGCTATAGCCAATGGATTGGCTGGATGGCTGGGAACTTTGAAGAAGCATGATTAGAAAACTGGTGAAAGACATTTCAGAAACAAATAGGTGGACAGATCACTTTGAAAGGGCAAAGGATGAATCCATGAAAATACGTGGCAAAAGGTGATTTCAACAGAAGTAAATATCAATAACCATGTAGATAGGATCACCTATTCTGTAGACATCAGTTTCTTTCCTTAGGTATCCCTGTCATTGCTCAATGGTCCCATGAAAAAAAGTGGCCACAGTGGCAGAAAATGGGCACATCAACGTGAATTTTAATTTATTGATATGAACTTGACAACAGCTACTTCTGAGGCCAGATCTGCCAACTGCAAAGACAAACTCAGGGCCTCCAAAATGGCACCATTTCCCTGGTGTGATCAGCCAGCAACCTGGTGGCAGGTTGACTACATTGGAACACTTTCTTCATAGAAAGGACAATGTTCTATCCTTATTCGAATAGATACAGGTCATGGACTTGCCTTTCCTGCACTTAATGCTTCTGCTAAAACTTACCAAATGCCTTATCCTCCATCGTGGTATTGCACTCACTCCACAGCCAGAGAAAAGCAGCAATGGGCCTATGCTCATGGAATACAGGGGTCTTTCCATGTTCCTCTCAATTCTGATACATCTGGCTTAATTGAATGATGGAATACATTCTTGAAGACAAAATTATAACTTCAATTAGGTGACAAGTCTAGAGAGCCAGAGTAGGGCTCTCAGAAGACAGGGAGGCAGTGGATGCTTTGACACAGCTCATTGCATATGCCACATCCATGGATCCACTGATCGAGGGGGTGGAGATGGGGAGAATGATTCTACTTACTAGCATGCCTAGTGACCCACTAGGGACATTTTTACTTCCTACCTCAGTAACTTTAAGTTCTGCTGGCCTAGAAGTTTTGTTTCTAGACAGGGAGCTGAAGCTGACTCCTCCCCTGCCCCCATGTTAGACTTCTGATGCCCTTAAGCCAACAGGCTAGGAGAGGAATAATAGACTTAGGGAGGATGCTTGATCCATACTGCAGCAGGGAAAGCTGGCTTTCTTCTCCATAGTGGATGTAGGACAGAGATACGTGGAATGCAGGAGATTCTTTTGGGCATTTCTTGGTGCTATCATGTTATGCGATTGAAACCAATGGGAAACTACAGCAATCCAATACAAGCAGGATGACAAAAGGCATAGACCTTTCAAGAATGAAGGGATGGGTCACTCCATTAAGAAGAAAAATAAGGTCTATTTAGATGCTTGCTAAAAGGATGAAATACAGAATGGGCAGTAGAGGAAAGTAATTATAAACATAAGCAATTAGGACCACAAAAATTAAAGAAATGAGATTATAGTTGATGTGAGCATTTCTGCTCTGTTTTTTAAGAACCTCATATATATATATATGTGTGTGTGTGTGTGTGTGTGTGTGTGTGTGTGTGTGTGTGTATGATTTGTGCTTATACACACATGCACAGTAACATGGGATAGTTATGTCATGTTAGGCATAATTATGACTTGGTTATTGTTTTTATTTGGAATTTAAGCCTGATACATGAAGATATTATTATGTACTGAGTTGACATGGGCAGGTTTGTAAATGCTAATGCTGTGTCAACTTGACTAGAGTTGGAAGAAACTAAAATCCAAGCAACTTGTCTCACCTGTAAGGAATTTTTCTTGGCTGGATTATTAAATGATCTACCTTAAATCTGGATCATTTGAAATCAGAAGATCTACCCTAAATCTGGAACACACTGTCTCTTGGCAACCCACAGGGGGGTAAAAGACATGGCAGAAGGAAGCTTATGCTCTCCATTTATTTGCTCTTATTTCCACTGATCCATTATTCTGAGCCATTTCTTTACCGAGATTAGGAGGACCCACTCATTCAGGATTCCAATGTGGGCTAAAACCTGGTAGTTCTCTGAGACCTTCTTTGGCCTCTAGCACCTGGTTTTGATTGCTGAGACATCTAGTCTTATAAACTGAAAACCTACTGATAGGCTAGGGTCAAATAGAAGGGGAGGAAGACCTCCCCTATTGGTGGACTAGGGGAGAGGCACAGGGGGAGAAGAAGGAGGGAGGGTGAGATTGGCAGGAGATGAGGGATGGGGGAGACAGCTGGTATACAAATTGAATAAATTGTAATAAATGATAATAATAATTTTTTTAAAAGATAACTGAGTTTTGAAAGAAACCAAAATTTCCATTACAGAAACCATCATTCATTTATCTAATATTTTGTAGCTTTCTCAAACTGTTACAGTGTCTATGCCTCAATTTCCTTATTTACAAAATGAGAATAGTAACTACCTGATAGGTTTTCTATGAATATTAAGTTGATAGATGTGATGCTTGAACCAGTATTGGAACCAGAGAACAAGGGACATCTGTTAGGATTGGCTGCTATTACTACCCTTACTATTTTCATTACCACCATCATCATTTCATTGTGTTTTAGGTTCTTCCACCAGCATACCTTTGTATGGGGCTTCTTGCATCTGAGTTACTAAAATCCAGCAGGCTTTGACCCCTATCTCAGGGGTGAGCCTGATTAGCTGTGTAGCCTTGGACACATCAATTAGCCTTATTTACTCAGCTATAATACAAAACGGCCATTCTTTTACTAGTGGGCATATTTTGTAGGCAACTTACTATTGCAGCTCCTTGGATTCACACTTAGGTTAGATTGTTTATTACTATTATCCCCCAAGTAGCATGCATAGAGTGCTTTAAAAATGAATTTAATTCTTTGTATATACTGGATATTAGCCCTCTGTCAGATAAAGGGTTGGTGAAGATTCTTTCCCAATCTGTAGGCAGTCATTTTGTTTTGATGACAGTGTCTTTTGCTTTACAGAAGCTTTTCAGTTTCATGAGGTCCCATTTATTGATTGTTGCTCTTAGAGAAAATGTATACAGATATATAAAGAAGTATGGATTCATAGCTATTTCGCATGTTTTTAACAAAAATCATTATTGTAAAATAAATTATATAGCACTAGAAAATGTGTCATTTAATTGGGGGGCTGCTGAGGATTGAATTTCTGTACACTGCTAGGCATGCAGCATTCTGCCACTGATGTAGTTCTCACTCTTTTTTGTAACGCTTTTACTATCAGTGTCTTGGAATTAATGAACAGTGGTAAATCTAATAAGCAAAAGCAAACTAAACCCTTTCCCACTAAGCGTGTGCACAGCTTTTGTCACGGTCTATTGACGGTCTGTTGCCCCTCCTGGTCGCCTCTGGTGTTCAGGCCATCTTATTCACACGGACGGCCTTCTCATTTCCTCCCAGATGCTGTCTTGATTACTGTTCCGCCTTTGGCTCTTTTCCTTGTCTTCCCAACCAGCTTTCGTTCCTCTTGCTCTTTTAATTGTAGTATTTAGACCTTGGTGATATCATCCCTCTGATGGTGACGATACCGACTGTGTCTGCTGTTCTCTGGCCCTGCAAATTCAAATATCTGCTTGCTATCTCTAGGGAAACACAAAATATAACATCAGAACCAAAACCAAAATCCAAACAAACCCAAACCAAAAAACCCTACAACCTTCAGAAAAGGTGAGTTCCCAAGACACCTTTTTAATCTTGCCATCATATTTATATATATAAATTAAATGTAAAATTTATTAAAATTTGTTAAAAATGAAACAATTATATATATATATATAATTGTTACATTTTTGACAGAAAGTAGTTCGCTTCTCTATCTAGATTTCAATGCATTTGAGCAATTAACATCTAATAATTTCCACCTTTAAATTACATTATGTTTTCTTGTCAGTTTTTTACAGCTCCAGTGGATAAGGAGTTTCCTTTAGAGAAAAATAAATAAATAAAGAGAACTCTTTGATCATTTCAAAATTCTTTATTTCTTGGAGAATCTATTGGACAGATTTAGAACAGTTCATGGCTTTATGAAGTATCCCTGAGATTGATACAGTATTGGGATTTTTAAGTTTAGATTGGTTCCTTTGTTCTAGAATTATATATGCTGAAGGCATTAACAATCATATTTCGATAGTGGAAAATGTATGCAAATCATGTGCACATCCATAACTGAGAGAATAATAGCCAAATAGTTCAAGATTTACACAGTACAAATGATTAAATTTTAATTGTTGGGCTGGGACTTTTTCCCTTAAGAATTTAAAATTCATTCAGTTGTCTAACATGATAAAGAACTCAGATGATTCAGAAATTTCATTATGGGCACACTATTCTCTTATTTCATTTTATAAGAAGGCTGAGCTGCATTCTAGTAGTCTTACCATGACTGTGAAATTGTACTTCTTCCTGAATTTCTTCGGCTTTGTCTCTTGAAGATGCAGAAGACAGGCACAAGGTAGATATCTCCAGGCATTTCTTCTGATCCTGGCACGTCTCAGCTCTGTTTTTAATTGTAGTACATGTTGAGGCATATAAAATTATTATTGTTGTTGTTAAACAATAACAATAATTACTGTGATTTCTAAGAACTAAATGTAGACTTTGACTCCGGTAAATTTTCTAAGGAAGTTACACAGTCCCTCTGATCTTTAATATTATTGCATTTAAAGTCAGTTCTCTCATGAAGATAAAATTAAGTATTTACAAATATCTTAGAAAACATTGCCCATGCAATAAAGATCATAGTAGGTAGCAATAATGTCAGATTTTGTTTCTTTTCAGTAAAGAAAATGTACACCAAGGGTAAAGTAATAAACTTCCTTTTATTGACCATCAAGAGTTGTTTAAATGTTTGTGGAATTTCATGAGCATTCTTGTTGATTTAAGCCCTTCCTTCCAAAGAGTTTGTGATGTCCACATTCTTTCCCTTCCACACAGTTTCAAGACTGTTCATGATATTAATTCTTGGAAAGTGGTAATCTAATATCAATATGTTAGAATAACCTTTAAGCACTATTAATGGTATCCTTATTTGATTAAATGATAATTATTCTTCCAGCATAATTTGCATAAATCAGTGATAAATTCATTAGAAAGTTGGATATTACATCACTTGGTTGAATTCCTTATATGTAGACATAATTGGGTAAATTTTGTTATGAAGTAATTTCTATTATTTCTTAATTCTGAAACCAATTTATTTCCTTTATTTAAAAATAGATATTTCATATAAGTTTATTTGCAAAAATATATTTTATATTTTTGAGGAACTGATGATCCCTGAAAGGGAAGCATACATTTTAGCATCAGGGTTTATATATGCTAAAGTAGGCTTTAAATGCCTTTACAGTAACATATTAAACATTACTAATATGATTATGTCTAGTCTGGGTGTGGTAGTGCATTTTTATAATCTCAGAAATTTGAGAGCCGGAGAGACAAGAATCACGGGCTCAACATCAACTTCAGTTACACATGATGCTTATGGATAGAGACAGGAGATACTGTCTTTAAACAATCACAAAAAGAATGACTGAAGTATAATTTTAGCAAACTGCGTTAACCTAGAGCTTATAAACAAACTATTTGTAGTGATTTATAAAATCCTTTGTTAAATGCTGAGCTAAACTTTCAAATACATTCTGCAACAACATCTACATTATCTCATAAATTAGTACTAACATCTGTCACTTCTTGTAAGACAAGAATAAACACAGCTTGCACAAATAATGCAGAAGTGTTGTGTTCATCATTCATATTCTTATTCTTCTTTTCCAGAATTTATTCTGTTAATTCCTATAATATATTATTTTGCAAAAGTATCCCTGGAAAGAAATAGTTACTCAAAATCAATAGTGTCTGTCTTGTCCATCAAAAAAAATACAAATCAAATATAAGTGATAATCAACTTGCTTAATCAGGAAAGGTATTCAGTTAATGTGGTCTTTATATGAATATTAGATTGAGTTATTGAACTTACAATGGAGCACCAACTTTTCTAGCTTTTTGTAAAAATATTGAGACTACTTGTTACTTGTTGAAAGGAAATTTTGTTCTCATCTTTGTAGTGCATAAATGCTGAGTAGTTTGTGTGTATATAATGCCAATAAAATTTAGGAAAAAGTATAATTTAACCAAACATTCTGGTTTTTAAGCATGATACCAACTGATTTTTAATGGACTTAAATAGTTATTGAGCACTAAGCAACACTGTCACTAGTAAGTAAATTCTTTTTCTTGAGTATATACTTTGAGAAAATCTTGGATATCATGAAAATAGGTTTACTCCTCACATAAGATAAAGATGAATACTAGGAAAACGCAAGGATTCATTGAGCAGTATTTAGTACTGCTTATTTTATGGACTAGATAAACATAATCAAACATAAAAGGGCCCTCAGAAACCCAAAACTACACAGTGCTGGATACACACACACACACACACACACACACACACACACACACACACCCCACACACACAAGATTATCCAAAGAGTAGACATGGGATTGTTTGAGAGCAAAGACTTGGTTATTGCAAAAAAGTCTTGCGTACTGTAGGAAAGACATAATACCAGTATTTGACTCAGGTATGTTTGAAGAAGACACTGGCAATGATAGCTATTGTCCTGTGAAACAAATAGAGGTTGTATAGTAAACTAGACATTGATAGTGATACCTGCATGAGATCTGCAAGGAATTATACAAAATCTCCTCAAAATTCATACTTATTTCTGTGAATTTTCTCCATATTTTGGCTTTTTATGTTTATTTCTAAAAAAACCTCTCCACTGTCCTGTGTGAATGAGACATAACTATGTGTTCACATAGGAACAGGGTCGGTTAATAGTCCAAATAGCTCCACAATTGCATGGTTTATAGATGTTTTTACCAGTTGCAGACATTAGATGACTAAAGATTCTCTTTTTTTTATTTTTCTTTTTTAGTTACAATTTGTTAACTCTGTGTCCAGCTGTATCCAGCTCCCTCATTCCCTCCCCCTCTCCAACTCCCTCCCTGGTCTCCTCCCTGCCCCTTTCCAAGTCCACTGATAGGGGAGGACCTCCTCCCCTTTCATTTGACCCTTTTTTATCAGGTATCTTCAAGGCTGGCTGCAAAGTCCTCCTCTGTGGCCTAACAGGACTGCTCCTCCCCTGGGGGGGGGGGGGAGTCAAAGAGCCTGCCCTTGAGATCCTGTTAGAAATAGTCCTTGTTCCCTTTACTTTGGAAAACTACTTGGTTACTGAGCTACCATGGGCCACATCCGAGCAGAAGTTCTATGTTATATCCATAGATGGTCCTTGGTTGAGTGTCAGTCTCAGAAAAGACCCTGTGCCCGGATATATTTGGTACTTGTAGGATAGGAGCTCTACAAGTACCAAATAAAGATGCTTTTTGTGGAAATTGTGTACATTCAACGAAATTAAGAGGTTATCCTATTAGCTTATATTTGAAATATACAGTGTGGAGAAAGTTACCCAAAATATTGATGTTCTTTGTATCACCCAATTTTGTGAGCATGCGTATCGACAGATCAGAAACTATAAATTTTAATACAATTAGTATACTTTGACATTCATCTTTCTATGCCTATGTACAGACATGAGTATTGTGGGGGCGTCTAACAAATATTTTGTAATTACTCAAGTAATTTCAAATTATTGATAAGTAGTAAGTAAAATTATATAAATACTAACCATACAAAAGCACTTCATGTATCAAAGGCTATTCTTCCTTTTTAATTTTAGTATTGCCAAAAATTCTCTTTCTGTACATATAAGAGTTCTTTACTGTGGTAATGCAACATAATGATGTTATGATGATTTCGTGTATTGAATGATTATGATCAATTCCTCATTTTGCTTCATGTTTTCATGCAGTTTCTGTCATGTATTTTTATCTGTCATATAAAATATATGAACTAGATGATATTTTTGTTTTGTTCAACAGATGAGCTCAGCAAGACACAGACTGATGATATGAATGTACAAGGCCTCTCAGCCAATGAATGAAGAAGCCACGCATGTAAAAAGGTGTTTTGGAAAGCAGACACTTTAGAATTTTGCACCCTTAGTCATCCACTCTCCTGATTGATTACTATAGAGAAATCTAATCTATTGGAGAAACCATGGAAGCTATAGTGAACTATAGTCACTTCTTTTCTATGTCATTAAGTCTTAATTTTATTTTTAATTTTTCATTATTATTTTTAATTATTATCAATTATAATTTAATCCTTTCTATCCCAGCTGTAGCCCCCCCCCCATCATCTCCATACAATCCTTTCCTTCCTCTTCCCCCACTATGCCCCTCCCCTAGTCCACTGATAGGGGAGGTCCTCCTCCCTTACTATCTGACCCTAGCTTATCATAGATCATCAGGACTGGGTACATCACCTCCCACTGGCGAGGTAGCCAGGGGGAGGTGATCAAAGAGTCACTTCTAGAAACCACACTAACATTTCTTGTTCATAATAGAAGATGTAAGTGATGTTTGGAGGCTGTGCAAATGAACTTGGAAGCCTCCCACACTCCCCACTTCCACTATTCATTAAGAAGACAAGAAACCTGCAACTTAGCTCTTTCCAAGACTCCCTTGCTTTAGTTCCTGGGCTTCACAGTCTAGATAATTTAACATCACTTCATATCACTATTTGTCCTGAAAACCTTCAAGTAAATTCAAGTGTAACACAAGAGTTTGAAGTGTTTGCCTTGCAAGCTGTGTTTGTTCCATGACCTGTGAGTATATATATATATATACATACAAATACACACACACACACATACACACAAACACACACACACACACACACACATATTATGAAGAGTCTTGTTGATCAGATATCCCACTTCCTCAGGCTCCAGAAAACATTTTTTTGCAAGTTTCTATTAGCAACACACCCATTTAGAGATTCAGAATTTATTACAGCTATTAGAGTACAAACATCCTCTAGCACAAATTTAGTATCAAAATAATATTGAAAGGAAGAAATAAAAAAAGAGAAAATGAAAAGAGATGGGAGAAGTGGATGGATATGTTTGTGTCTGTGTGTCTGTGCTTAAGACTTCTTTGCTATCTCACGTATTTCTAGGTTGTTCCTCTTCGAGGAATGAGCCGAGGTCGATGTAACACTGTATATCTTTGAGGCAAATAGGCACAACAAAGAGCCTAAGGAGGTCTCAGTAAAGGTCCTATTAACCCTAACATGTTTAGATTCTTTGCGGTAAAGCGTTTTATTTACGATGACTATAACCATAGATGTGAATTCCAGGTAAGTGTAGCATCATCATATTGTGTTAGCACTGCCAGCACTAGATAGTTCTAGATTGATTCCTATGTGCTGCATATAATTCTTTAGACATTATTTTCTTTAATCTTTAAAGTTCTCATGAAACTATCATTGTTATTTAAACATAAGGTCATACCATATCATACAGCAGAAAAGTGGAGGAATAAGGAGATCCAGTTCTTGTTTATTGGTATGCCTCATGCCTCATGCCTCATGGTTCTCAGCCTCTCTTTCTTCTCTTAGAGTAGTATGCAGTGTAAGCATATCAAGGTGACCCTGGCGTGGCACATGCTGCAACCTCGGTCTTTCTTAATGATTAGTAGACAGTGCACAGTGTAGTGGCCTTCATTATTGTTCTATGACTGCTGTTCCCTTCTGCCCTCCTGAAAAAAACAGATTCTTTGTTTGTTTGTTTGTTTGTTTGTTTGTTTGTTTTTAGAGGCAGTTTCAGGTTTCTCAATGTAGCCCTGTATCCCTGGCTGGCCTTGAATTCAGAGATGTGCCTTCCACAGTCTCCTGAGTTCTGGGACTAAAGGTGTTTGCCACCTCAGCCATGCTTTTAATATCTTTTTGAAGTACGTGACTTATAACAAAGTCTTTGGAGAATGAGGAGAACATGAGGTGATTACTTACTGGCAAAATGAAATTCTGTTTCAGAAAAGGCAAGAATTCTGACCAACTATATTGAACTATGAATTTAGCATTAAATTTCATCTGAAAATCTTCTCCAGAAGCTGAAGGACAGCTTCTCAATTGCACTAAAATTGAGACACCCAAGACCTGGTCCAAGACTAAGATCTTTATCTATTTTCTTAAATCTCTGGCCTACAATACTGCTCAATTGGACATGTGATTTTTCAGGGCAACGCATGATACTGTGAAATGAATGTAGCCTTAAAAGATGGATCATATAAAAATAAACTTTACGGTGTCTGAGTTTGTTTTTCTGGGGCTTTCATCTGATCCCAAGATACAGCTGGTTCTCTTTTTTGTGTTCTTGCTTTTCTATGTATTGTCAGTGGTGGGCAATATTATCATCATCACTATCATCCAGATAGAGCCTCGCCTGCATACCCCCATGTACTTCTTCCTCACGAACTTGTCCTTTCTGGATGTCTGCTACACATCCACCAATGTCCCACAAATGCTTTCCAACATGGTGGGGAGGAAGAAGACCATCCCCTTCGCCAGCTGTGCTACTCAGATGTACTTCTCGCTCTCCTTTGGAATGATTGAATGTGTTCTTCTTGGTGTCATGGCTTATGACAGATATGTCGCCATTTGCCATCCTCTTCATTACACTGTTATTATGGACCCAAACACTTGTGTCCAACTGGCAGCCATTTCTTGGTCCAGTAGCTTCCTGAGTTCCATGGTTATCAATGTTCTCACCTTGAGTTTGCCCTACTGTGGACCAAATGTCTTGGATCACTTTTTCTGTGAGGTTCCTTCAGTTCTGCGGCTGGCTTGTACTGACACCTCACTCACTGAGCTGGTGGTTTTTGTATTCAGTATCATCATTGTCTTCATTCCTTTTCTCCTTATTATCGTTTCCTATGCCCGTATCCTTCTCTCTGTTCTCAGGATGCGGTCAGCCTCTGGGAGGCACAAGGCTCTGTCCACCTGTGCCTCCCATCTGACAGTTGTGACCTTATTCTACGGAACTGCCATTTTTATGTACATGAGACCCCAGTCAAAGTCCTCCAGGGCTGGTGGTAAGGTCATTGCTGTATTCTACACTGTGGTGACACCTATGCTCAACCCGTTAATCTACAGCCTAAGGAACCAAGATGTTAAAGGGTCTCTGAGGAGAGCTATCACAAAACAGAAGACATAAAATCCATGAAGAGACTGTAAATCCAACTGCTAATCTAAGATAATTGTCTGCTAAGTCTTAAGAGAGAGAATGAAAAATGCTTAGACCATCAGCTGTTGCACTGCCATCATAACACTGAAATCCATCTGTAGCACCAGGAAAAAAGTCTTTCTTCCAAGTACACAGAGGGGCTTCAATGTGTCAATTTAACTGCATGGATGCATTTTGATACTCACTAGTAAAGTTTGTATCTCCTAAATCATACTGTAAAAAGATTTTATTGAAATTTGTCAGCAAGCTTAAACTTGCCTCTGTTTAGATAATGTAATTTTGTTAAGAGAACTATCAGTTCTCACACAGGTAGATCTGAAGGTTAAGTGTTTTGGTGTTTTTTAATCTAAAACTCCACAATTTTGATACTTTTAGTCTCTCTGGAGACAGGTGTCCATATTCTATTTTTTGGTTCAGACTTCATGTTGATCTCACTCCATATAGCCTTGCATAATGTCTCCATCCCTCCCCTCAGGGCTCAGGAAATTTTACAGAAGAGGAGGTTGTAAGAGCCTAAGAGCCAAAGAGGAAACAAAGCTCTCTAAACACAACACCAACCATGAGTGTCTGAGCTCAAAGGGACTGAGGCGGCCTGCACAGGCCTGCACAGGTCTGCACTAGTTGGGGTCCCAGAGGTGAGAGAAGACGTGGACCCATGCTCCCACCCCCAACCCCAAAGCTCCTGAGATTGGCAACCACTTGCAAATGAAAAACAGTTTTCTTCAAGGGCGCCTCACCAGGAAAACAAACCCCTCTTGGGGGTAGACACTGTGCCAACAGTGAATGGCCAGCACTACAGAAGTCAACAGCCTCTTTGGACGTTCTCTATCTCGTTATGTTATGGCAGGGCTTTCTTTACTCATTTATTTTAGCTTACAGGTCCTTTGGATATGTATTATGGCTTCTACATTTTTGTTTTTATGGGATGCCTATGTGTGAAAACTTGTGTCACTCTGTCTATATGTGTTTCTCATGCTTTTTCATTGTATCTTTATTTCTGTTCAATTTGTCCTATTCTGAATTGTTTTATATTTTTGTTTTTATTTCATTTTATTATTATTCCTTAGATCTCTGTTTTCTAATGAGAGACAAAGACAGATTGGATCTGGGTGTGAAGAGTGGTGAAGAAGAACTGGCAGGAGTAGGGGGAGGGAGAATATTAATCAGAACATACTATATGAAAAAATCTATTTTCAATAAAAATATATACAAATATAATATACATATTCAATAAAATATGTATATACACATATACATAATATACATTTCTTTGTAACCTATAATTGAGCGATTATGTGATATAATATTAGATAAAATAAAACATTATTCCTAATTATTTATAATACACAAATTAATATATGTACTGATATATAGTGTACGTACAACGATGATATTGGAATGACTACAGTTTTGAGAAAGTAATCATCAGGGATATTGACACATGGCAACAGGCAGGGTGTCCTCATCTGAACGACATTTAAGTACCAGAAGGAAGGATCCTAGGTGCAGAGGAAGGCAGGGGGTTACTAGGCCATGGACAATCTGGCAGTGGTGAGGAATAAGCTCATCACTAAAGTGAGTACTTTAGGTTAAAAACAAAAAGTTGAAATTCGTTTTTTACTCATATCCAACACATATAATAATATTTCTTCTACCTAAATTCAAGAGTCAATAAGCAAAACCACAACTCTGATGCAGATAGTCAACATAAACATAAAATTTACATATTTTGAAAACAAAATAAAAAGGCACAGATATGAATCAAGAGTATATTCATTACACAGCAGTTGTAATATTTAGTATTTACCTATATCTACCAGTAAATGTTATCAGTTTTTTAAATAAATTTTATTTTTTTATATTAATTACAGGTTATTTACTTTGTATCCCAGCCATAGCCCCCTCACTCATTCCCTCCCAATCCCACCATCCCTCCCTCATCTCCTCCCTGCTGTACACTGATAGGGGAGGACCTCCTCCCCTTTCATCTGATCCTAGCTTATCAGGTATCTTCAGGACTGGCTGCAATGTACTCCTCTGTGGCCTAGCAAGGCTGACCCTACCTGAGGGTTGGGGGGTAGGTCAAAGAGCCAGCCATTGAGTTCATGTCAGAAATAGTCCTTGTTCTCCTTACTAGGGAACCGACTTGGATACTGAGCTACCATGGGCTACATCTGAGCAGGGGTTCTAGGTTATATCCATGCATGGTACTTGGTTGGAGAAACAATCTCATAAAAGACCCCTGTGCCCTGATATATTTGGTCCTTGTGGAGCTTCTGTCCTCTCCATGTCATACTAACTCCCCCTTCTTTCATATTATTCCCTGCACTCTGCTAAAGGTTTGGTTATGAGTCTTAGCATCTGCTTTGATACACTGCTAGTAGAGTCTTTCAGAGGCCCTCTGTGGTAGGCTCCTGTCCTGTTACTTGTTTTCTCCTACTTCCAATGTCCATCCTATTTGTCTTTCTAAGTGAGACAGCAGGTCTAGAAACACATGCTTGATATATTTTCTTCAGAATAACTTGTTGAAAGGATAGGATGACATTTGAAATTCTTCCAAATATTTCAAATTAAGACATACGCTTATTTCGCTGTCGATAATTTAGAAACAACTTTAAGAAGAAACTCAAAATTGCCAATGATATGTACAGTTAAAAACTTTTCTTTTCTAATTAACAAAACATGGCTGCAGAAGCTCTGAATTAATCATTCACAGACATTGCAAGGCAGTTTATTGATCCAAAGCCAGCAGGTAAACAACCAAAGGCAGCAACTTCCTCCCTCTGTGAATCTATCAGTAACCTCTTAATTTCTTATTAGTTTTTGTTTACATATCCAGCAATTTATGATCAGGCTCAATAAACAAAGAAATCCAGACACCTGAGGATAGAAACTAGGGCTCATCCCAGACCTTGCCTAGCAAATGTTTTGTCACTCTTATGTTTGCTTCTTCTGAGGAATGCAGTAGTTTGGAAATGCTACATGAATAAATGTACTTATTATATGTTAGGCACTGCACAAAGAGGAACTGTTTTCAAGACAGACAACAATGACGGATGTTTGATTCTTTGCTACATGTAGTTTCCAAACATGTAAATTTCCCCTATTTGTGTGTAACCATTGCAACGGACAGATGGCATAGATATAAAATATACAGAATTCAAAGCTGTTAAGTGTTTGAAATATTTGCATTTTATTTATTCATTTACTTTATACTTTAAGAATCTTTATTTTTATTTACCAATACTGATTATAGAAACTGAAGGTTTTCACTGTGGCATTTTTTAAATTCTTCCTATTACCCATTCTTACCCTCCTCCTTAGTCTTCTGTCATAATTTTATAGTGTCCTTTTATGTTCATCTCATTTCAATACCATATAAAAGACTGAAAAAATATTCACTGTGTTTGTGACAATGGAGTATTTTAACAAAGACTAGCTTCAACAAAATATAGCCTGTTTTCAACTAAACCTTAGTTGATCAGTATTAATGTACATTTTAGGGGTCTATTTAAAGAAAGAACAAAATTATAATTTCAAGATTCTAACTTTGGTTTGATAACATGAGATATTATTTATTCTAATGCATATTTTGTGATAAATATATCTGTATATTTATCTGTTTACTGTGGATCATATACCAAGTCTAAACCTAAATTTACCATAAGCCTGTCAAAATCCTGAAGTAGTATTTTATACCAGATTAATTTTAAGGCCAATATTATGATTCTAATATTATGATGTTACTATTATTATTATTATTATTATTATTATTATTATTATTTAAACATTTTATGCATGCAATACAGTCTATCTTGATTATAAATTCTGCCTTCAGGCTAAGGGCTATCTAGAAAGAGGAGGCAGAAATAGTACCTCTGGAAGATGGGGAAAAGGGCTCTGAAAAATACGTGGCTATTGCACAGCTAAATTCCCAGCAGCTGTGCTTATGACACAGGCTCTACCCAGGATGAAAGTTTAGTTTAACTGTTTTAATTCTCCCTACACCACCGCATACTAAGAACATGATCATTAAAGCAATTATATTTCCCCAACTCCAGTTGCATTGTTTCAAGAAGTGGAGCTATTTGGGCAGAGCTTGACGCTGCATTGCCAGTATATGCCGCTCAGAGTACAGTCTTTAGCATAAACAATCAATTAATCAATCCATCATTCCATCAATCAATCAATTCGGCAACACTACTAGGTGTTACACCCAAGTCTCAGGAAAGAAACTGAGTCGCTGAATCTCCTTTAGGAGTTCATGTTTTTCCAGTCTGAGAATTTGGCCTGGATTTCATCGGCTCTCTTGTGTCATTCCAACAAGGAATGGCCATTCATTTATTTGGTGAATGTTGGTGCATATTTAATGTTTCTAAGTCCTTAACCCTTCCTTCATATTTTCCCTTTTCCCTAGGGAGACTTCATACTAAGGTACAGATGCTTCAAGTTGTAACAGAATTCATGCTCAACACTTTTCTTAAACATGTTATATTTCAGTTTCCCAGCTGCTTCAGAATCTGAGAGAGAGGCAGAGCTATTACTATTTCCTCCAGAACATCTGGTGGCAATAAAAACCATATTCAATAAGAGGGAAACCTTCCTTCAGGAACGTTGCCTTTGCTAGTTCTCATTAGCCACAGATGAGAATGTCCTGTGGTGATGAGTGTAGGAATGGTTTTTGAAGAAGTGCTGATGGATGTGAATATATGATAGGACTTTGCATGTATCTACCGGCGTTTTTGTAGAGTTTGGAGAACAGGAGCTGGAATAAGCAAGAGTTTGTGCAAAGCAACACTTCCTGCTGTAATCAAGTCCGATTAAGTACAGGCTTGTGGAGGGTAGATGGCCAGAGGCCTGTATGTGACATGATTTCAAGGAGCCACACTCTCTACTATGCACAAGATATAAACTCCTTTTTTTCTAAAGGGATTAATTCCACATCTTTAAATTGTTATGAGATAATGAAGGTGCATTGAAGCTCTCACCAGAACATTCAGCCCAAACAACTGTTTCTGACACAGTACCCTCCATGGCTAGTGTAAATTTCCTGACTCATTTTCTTTTCTTTTTTCACAATTTATTCATTATATATCCTGATTGAAGCCCCCTCCCTCAACTCTTCCCACTCCTACCCACTTTTCCTCTTTCCCCCATCATCTTACTTTAGTCCACTGAAGGTGGTGGGGGTTCTCCTTCTCTGCCGTCTGCCCACAGCTTATCAAAGCTCATCTGGACTGCCTGGATCCTCTTCCTCTGTGGCCTGCCAAGACTGCATCGCCATGGGCAAGCTATCAAAGAGTAGGCAACTGAATTCATGACAGAGGAAAGCCCTGCTCCGCTTACTTGGGCAACAACATGGAGACAGAGCTGCCAAATGACTACATCTGAGCCTGAGGTCTAGGTCCTCTCCAGGCATGGTCCTTGGTTGGTGCATCAATCTCTGCAGTTCTCCCTGGGATCAGGAGTTTTAGCTTTGTTGGTCTTCTTGTGGGGCTCCTGTCCCCTACATGTCCTCTCTCCCCACCCTCTCCTTCTTCTGTAAGACTCCCTGCACTATGCCCAAAGTTTGGCTGAGTCTCAGCATCTGCTTTGATCCCCTGCTGGGTGGAGCCTTTCAGAGGACCCTCTATAGTAGGCTCCCATCCTGTTCCCTCTCTTCCACCACTTCTGGTGTCTATCCTGTTTGCCATTCTGAATGAGATTTAAGCATCCTTTCTATTAGATTTGTAGATTATAGTATGGCTATCCTATAAAATACAGCTAATATCCACTTACAAATCAGCATATACCATGCCCATCTTTCTGTTTCTGGGTTACCTCACTCTTTTCTTTAATATTTTAGCTCAAACTTTAAAGGTGACTCAAATACCTTATCTCATAATATTTTTCGCATCTCTGGAGAAAAAGGACTATTGTTTTGTGAATCAACATAGAACTTTGTTTTCTCCTACGTCCAATTCACATCCCATTTGTCTTTCTAAGTGAGGATTGATCATCTTACCCCAGGTATTCTTTCTTGTCTATCTTCTTTGGGTGTATAGATTTCATTATGTTTATCATATCTTATAGGTCTATATGAGTGAATATGTATATACCATGTTTGTCTTTCTCCTTCTGGGATACCTCACTCAGAATGATCTTTTCTAGATCCCACCATTTGCCTGCAAATTTCATGATTTCCTCATTTTTGATTGCTGACAAGGGTCTACTGCAGAGTGCCTCTGAAAGACTATCTAACAGTGTATCAAAGCAGATACTAAGACTCATAACCAAACCTTCGGCAGAGTGCAGGGAATCATAAGAAAGAAGGGGGAATTAGCAGGACGTGGAAAGGATAGGAGCTCCACAAGGACCAAATATATCTGGGCACAGGGGTCTTTTCTGAGACTGACACTCCACCAAGGACCATGTATGGATATAACCTAGAACCTCTGCTTGGATGTAGCCCGTGGTAGCTCAGTAACCAATTGGTTTCCCATAGTAAGGGAAACAGGGACTATTTCTGACAGGAACTCAATGGCAGGCTCTTTGACCTCCCCACCCTCCAATGAAGGAGCAGTCCTGCTAGGCCACAGAGGAGGACTTTGCAGCCAGTCCTGAAGATACCTGATAAAATAGGGTCAGATGAAAGGGGAGGAGGTCCTCCCCAATCAGTGGACTTGGAAAGGGGCAGGGAGGAGATGAGGGAGGGAGGGTGGGATTGGGAGGGAATGAGGGAGCTGGATACAGCTGGGATACAGAGTTAATAAAATGTAACTAATAATAAAAAAAATAAAAATAAAAAACTTAGAACCTTGTGATTCTTTCTTAATATTTATCATTAGTTTTCTTGTGATAAAAGATATTTACATTCACAAGCTCCATAAACTTAAGTGTGCATCTTCCATCTTCCATCAATCTCAGCTACAAATTGTTTGGAACATTCTCACCTGAGGTCATATAATTCAAGCATAGAGCAAATGCAACTGAGTCTCGGCTTTATGTCACTCTGATATACTTCCTCATAGTCACGTCATTCAGTTTTGGCTTACTGCCACTAACGAAGTGATGAAAACTCTTTTTGATTTTAAAGAATACTGATGATTATAAATTGCAAACCTATTACGGATATGACTGATGTATTTACTATTTTTATGTTTATTGTAAGTAAATTCAATATGTGAAAAAAAGCCTCAGTCCTTTCAAACATAAGAAATTTATTGAATTATTAATTATGCAAACTGATAGTATCATTAAAATACAAAGAGTCTTTCTTTGAATGAAGAAACTGGAGGACATAAATATAAAAAGATTTAACTAACCGAGCTGGTATGACTGGGATTGAAACTATGATGACTGAATTTATATCCACAATTCTTTTTTACTTAGAGCTTTATGGAAGTGCAACTGCAGGACAAAAATTAAAAATAATTCATCTACTGTTTGTCATCACACAAATAAGTACAATTTATAAATCAAAAATAAGTATAAATCATAGCAGAGTATAGCTCATAGTGTCAGGGTTGTCACTGTCCCATAGGGTGGGTCTTTGGTTGGGCTAGGTATCAGTTGGGCATTCCTTCAATCTTTGCTCTATCTTTATACCTGCACATCTCATAGGCAGGATAAATTTTGAGTCGAGGCTTTTGTGGGTGTGTTGGTGTTCCCTTCCCTCCACTAGGAGACTAGTCTAGTTAGTGGGTGTCCTCTTCACCCTCTATGGCCTCTGCTATTAGGAGCCTCTCTGTTTGAGTGCCTCTCACACCCCTTCAGGAGCCTACCCTGACTTAATTCTCCAGCTTGTCACAGAGATGTCCCCATCCTCAGTTCCTCTTTTCTCTACAGGCCTTCTGTTCTGTTGCCATGGCTCTCTTTATGTCTGATTTCCACCCTCTTAACTCTCTGTGTCACTTCTCCTGCCTTGTTCTCTGTCTTCAGCCACTACCTCCGTCTATTCTATCTTCCCTTCTGAGTGATATTTATACATCCTCACTTGGGTCCTCCTTATTACTTATCTTCTTTGGGTCTGTGCCTCGTAGCATGCTTATCTTGTACTGTATGGCTAAAATCCATTACAGAGAGAGGCCAGTTAGAGTTGTCCACTAGGAGGCTCTACCCAGCAGTACCTCAAAACAGATGCTGAGGCTCACAGCCAAACATTGGTCGATGCATGGGGAATCTTGGGGAATAGTGGGAGGAAAGAGAAAAGGACCTGGAGGTGACAAAAGCTCCACAAGTAGACCAACAGAGCCAACTAATCAGGCACAGAAGGGGTTGCTGAGACAGAAGCATCAACCAAGGACCATGCAGGAACTGGACCCAGGCCCCTACAAAGATGTAGTAGATGGACAGCTTAGGCTTCAAGTGGATACTCTAGTAAAGGCAGTGGGAACTGCATGGGATAGGGACTCACTTGCTAGTGATCTGCCTTTCCAGGCCACAGGGGAAAAGGACATGTTCAGTTCAGTCCTGATGCAACTTGAGCTGGGTTGAATGGGAAAGGGTGCTCCCATTTTCTGAGGAAAAGAGGAGGAGATAGAGAAGAGGGAGAAAGGGTTGAACCGGAAGGAGTGGAAAAGAGGGGATACAAGGATGTAAAGTGAATAAAATAAATGATAAAATAGAAATATAAATAATTGCTGCTTATTAAACATATTTTATATGAAGGAAAACTAGTACCGGATGGGGTACAGCCTTAATATGTCATAAGGTTTTGCATTTAGAGTTGAGCATCTCAGTGTCTTATTGTCTAAACACCCATTCTCTTCAAGCCTCAGGGATTGTCTCAGAACACAACAGAAAGATACTAAGATTCAGAAGCAGTGTATGTCTGTGGTGAAACCCTATTTACTGTATTTATTCTCTATAACAGGCCTAATGTACACATGGATTCACAGAGACCATGACTGTGCATAAAGGACATGCATCAAGGCAACAGAATTCCAGCAGGGAAGGGAAAAGTGGGTCATGAAGCCACACTCCTAGAGCAGGAGCTATTGGGAATTAACAGCTGCTGGGGGGAAGGAGCACATGTTTTCTTTAGGAATTCTGCTCCTCGGAGGCCACTCATGCTCCAGTAGACAGTCCTATAGCCCTGCACACATAAGCATCACTAAATAGACTTAATGACTGAAACAGACAATGGGGAAGGAATGAGAGGGGAGAAAATGGGGGTTAATTTGAGCAAAACACATTACATGGAGATATTAGAGAGTTCTCAAACAACATCAAAAGTTTTTAAAGCTAAAGGTAAATTGGGTTTTAGAAATATCAAATAATTTGAGCAAGATTACATGGCTTAAAAGTCACAGAATCTGTACGTGGGTTATTTTCTAGATAATTTATAACCTGAGTGTTTGCCACAGAAAATAGGGACCCTGGATCAATTTTATATTCTATTAATTTTGACAAGTTTGTTGACCTGCCAGTGCTTTAATTTTATCATCTGTAAATTGAGATAATTTCCATCTTTCATAGTTGCTGTAGAAACTCCATGAGATTCAGATTGCAAAATGTTCTAGAAAACTCTTCCAACATTGAATTTTTTTTTTTCAGTAAGGAGATGGCAACTTGGGTGACATTTTACATTTTATATATCCTGACAATATCTTTCTTTCACTTTTATTTACCTCCAGAGACTCAGATTTTACTTTCCTTTAATTACTGAGGTTTCTTTCCAGTGAGTTTTTTGAAGGCAGCCTTCACATCCTTGTTCCGCAAACTGTAGATGAAGGGGTTCAGCATGGGAATGATAATGGTATAGAAGACAGAGGCCCACTTGTCTTGGTCTAGGGAGTAGCTGGATGTTGGCCTCAGGTACATGAACATGACTGTACCGTAGAAAAGGGTGACACCAGTAAGGTGAGACCCACAGGTGGAAAAAGCCTTCAGGCGGCCCTCAGCTGATCGCATTCTGATGATTGCAATGAGGATGAATGCATAAGAGATGAAGATGATGAGGATGGTGCTGAACTCAATGAAGCCACACAAACTAAACAGCAATATCTCACTCATGTAAGTATCTGAGCAAGAGAGAGCCAAGAGTGGTGGAATTTCACAGAAGAAATGGTTGATGATGTTGGAACCACAGTAACTGAGGCTGAATGTGAGTGAAGTATGGGCCACTAAACTCACCAGGCCAGCTAAGTAAGAGCCCAGCATCAGGGCCAAGCAGACTTTCTTGGACATGAGAGTGCTATAATGGAGAGGTTTGCAGATGGCCACAAAGCGGTCATAAGCCATGGCAGCCAGGACGTAGCACTCAGCATCCACAAAACCTACAAAGAAAGCAAACTGGGTGGCACAGCTGGAGAAAGAGATAACTTTGCGCCTTGACAGAAAATCAGCCAGCATTCTGGGAGCAATGGCTGAGGAATAGCCCAAGTCAACAAAGGAGAGGTTGCAGAGGAAAAAGTACATGGGAGTATGAAGCTGATTGTCTGTTATGATCAGGATGATCATGCCAACATTCCCTACGACGTTGACCAGGTAGACAATGAGGAATACCACAAAAAAGATGATCTGCAGCTGAGGGTCTTGTGTGATGCCCATAAAGATAAACTCAGTCACAACTGAGTGATTTTCTTTATCCATTTCTCTAAGCAGTGTGTGGTGTGTGTGTGAGAGAGTTTAGTTAATTAATTAATGGGCTTAGTACTTTCACCATCACTGGAAGAACTAAAAAATAACTTAAGCAATTATGTGCTCATGATATTACAGACTTTTTATAACAAAAGAAGGCTTTGTTTGGATGATTCTCAAAGCTTTATCCACTCATTCAATTCAGTGGCCATTACAGTGGCTCCGGCAATTTTGGTCAAGGTTTTCTGTCATTTCCAGGGCACACATACATGGGAGATGTTGAGCTTCACGAGAGATCAAGTTCTGCCTCTTCAAAGGCCTTGGGAAGCTGAGGTCATTTACACACAGTGCCAGATTTTTATCTTGTATTTCTTATTGTCCACTCTGTTCTCTAGCAACAAAGGTCAGGTGTGATGGTCTTCCCTTTTTCTGAAACAAAACACAGAAATACCTATTTGTGATGTTTCATTTTCCTCGTTGATTAGATAGCTGTCTATACACCGGTATAATTATGGGCAGGTTAAGGCAATTTAGAAATGGGTAAAATGCCTACATAAACCTGAAGAGAGAAGGAGACTCTCTGCTCTTTCAGTGATTTACTGCTTAAGAAAAAGGCGGAAGCAGAGGGAGAGCTGTATTTAAGGGGTTGTGAACATTCTTTGTTGATCAGACTAAATCAGTCCTAAGGTTAGAAACAGTTACAAGTTGTGGCCTTAGCTTTGAATTGTTTTTAAGAGATAAATCACAACAAAAGAGAGTGTTCAGGATACACATTATTCTAAGAGTTTATTGTTTTCAGACTTACATCTGTCAGCTCATTTTTATTCTAATGTGCATCCACTGGGCACATTGTTACCTCCATTAGGTCAATCAAAAATTAGAAGGCAAAGATCTGCGCATAAGAAATGATTTGCAGAGCACCTTTCTGTCAAAAGTTAAGCCTGAGAACTCAGTAAGAGAAGAAACAATACAATGAGTCAGTGTTTTCCACGGATGTGATGCCTGAGTAAAAATATAATGATGGTTGGAGAAGTTGTCTACTATATTTTCTATGTGTTTTTCATTGTTACAGCATAAAATGTATTTGTCTGTATATACTATCCTAATTGAATGCTCATCTCAGTTGAACTGGATCATCTGTTAAGAGCACTTGCTAATACTGCAGAGGCTTTTAGTTTGGCTTCTAGCTCTGATAACAGGCAGCTCACAACTCTAGCTGCCCTCTTTTGACCTCTGAACCCGCACTCACACTGGCATGTGTGTGCGAATGCTCGTCCACATACACAAATACATGTGCACATGAACACACAATTTTATAATTGAAAACATAGTTAAAATCTGCCATAAGATTAAAAAATCATATCAGTAGAAAATTCTGTCATTCCTGATTACACAAAACCGTATTTGGTTTAAATAAATTTAATATTTAATAGAAAATACTCACATATTCATATTAGGGAAATATAAATCAATCAACAGTGAAATATTGATAAATACATATGAAAATAATTGAACTTTGGATAAGATGCAAGTGTTGTCAAGAAAGTAGTAAAATTAAAATTTTTATTATTCTTAGAAATATAAAGTGTACAAGTACATAGTCTCTTACAAAATAAACCTGTGCACAGTGATTCTATGAATCCTCCATCAAAAATGTAAACAGACTAAAGACCATGCATAGGGACAAGCCTAATAGGCTGCAGTGTGGGCACACTGGTCAATTAAAAAGAAAAAGCAAAATTATATATATGGCTGAATACAAAGGTAAATAATACTCAGAAAACAAAGACACCATGAAAAAAAGTTGACACCTTGAATTATTCCATTTACAAAAATGTAGAAAATGAGAGATTAATTAATAGTGATGAAGAGCAGATGTGTGATCCCCAAGACACTATCTGCCTGTGGTGAATTGTTTGTGATGATTTCATGCTTGTGTTCAGATAATGAAATATACCAAACTGAGTGTGCTGAAGGTATGTTTTATATCAATTATACTTCAATGTAGCTGTCTACAAAATCAAGTAGAAAATCAAAACAAATTAGATGATGCCTCAGCTCATTACTGCTTATGAATACATGTATTATTTCACAGGTCAGTCTTCTTAGGGAAAAGCAACCTTCACTGAGGAGATTTGCAAAGTCAAGTTGTAAGTAAGTTGAACAATCGTCCAGCTATAGGTTGGCTGATATTTTAGATAGTATTTATTTCTTACCCTTGCTGCTTCATGTAGAAATTTAAAAGTAATCCATTAGTAACAGCTAAAAGAAGAAGGGAAAAAAAGAACTTTAGGTTTGGCTCCATGGGTAAAGTGTTCTCCACACAAAAGTAAGGGTGAGTTTGAAAACTCAGAACTCATATAAGACCTAGCACAGTAACACATGTAGAAAATCTCAGTGTTTTCTAGGGTAGCTGAGAGGTAGACAGGTGAATCACTGGCAGCTCATGGGACAGTTAAGTGCCAAATAACAAAAAGATACCTTGTTTTGAAGAAGGTGGAAGACAGGACCAATATCTGATAATGCCCTTTCACAGTCCCACATGAGCTGTGACAAGTACGTGTCCACTCTCATATGTATTTATGAAAATGAAGAAATAGTTTAATTCTTGCTAGGATGTTTATTCTCTCCAGCAAGACAGGAATTATCTTACTGAAAGAAAACATGTAACTCTTATAATTTTGTAGATAAGGACCCAGACCCAGACATTATTTCTGAATCGCAGGAAGGACACTGAACTGCAGTATTTACAGGAGTAAGAGATAAGTTGTAATGAGTTAAGTCTCAGATGCCCACCTGGCTGTCACTCAGCTGAAGAACGTGATTAGCAAGCAGTGCATCCTCCCTTCCCTGTATTTCAAGATTTCATCTAAAGAGAGCAGAATAGGAGAAGATGCCTCACTAGCCACAAAGAACCCTGCTTGTTGTCTTGAGCTGTAGACAGAGAAGCACAGACATTACCATTTGCTGCTTCCAGTTCCCAGAACACTCATTGTTTTCATGGATTTTCACTTGTTAAATTGGAATAAAAATATCTGTCTTAACAATATGGTACAGATTTCAGTTAGAAAGTATCTAAAATGCTGGTTGCAATGATTCTTGTTTGTTGAGATTGTGTACTAAGGGTTAATTCTTAATTCAATATGCATTCATATTCATAAATCTTTAAAAGGTATTCAGTGTTTGTCTCACAGTGGTGAGACATCACCTGCTGTCTTCCCTGCTAAGGGCAGAGCAATTTAGTTCCAAGGCAATGTAGCAAAATTTAAAAATCAGTAGAAAGTAGGCTGTAATGTTCAGACTCAGAGAATTGCTAAGGCAAATGTTTTTATATTATATATAACATTATAAATAAATAATATAACTATAAATAAATAATATAAACTATATATATTTTTTCATTTTGTGTCATGTAATCAGTGTCCAACCCCTGTGAAGAAATGGTAGCATACTGGAAGAAAAAAAGAAGTTGATCACATTGCTAGCCACAAACAGAAAAGTTTAAGAAAAATCTAGAAACAGAGTTATGCTGTTGAAGTAAATGGCAGACGAATGTGTTTCAGGCTCCAGATGAACTTGAGGTTTCTGTGAAAGAACATGAATTAAGACTCTGGAGACTCCGCTGACGTCCTTGCAGTGGCTGTCTTGGTTCTGTGAACCGCTCTCTCAGCGTAGATTTCTGATCCACAAATTGGATGTGTTGGAGAGGAAGCCTTTTAATTCTGCCATTTTTCTAAATTCTAACTTTTAATAACAACCAGAAGCTAAAACCAGGCCCCTGCTTTGTTGCTGAACTGTGCAATAAGGACCTGGCATCAGGAAGAGCCTGTCCTCACAGGAGCACTGGTCAATGTCCCCTGCCTGAGCACATCTCATCTCTTCCCAGTGCTGTCCCAGCACAGAGCTGACCTGTTTCTGACTGCAGCAGGTCAAAGTTTCCCTCTTCTTAGGCGGGTCTTGCTGAGCAAATATTCTGCAACTAACGGAAAGGCTGTGACTCCCCTGGTGTTTGCTTCAGAGCTGTGCCTGTGAGCAGCAGGTATTTAATTCTCAGAGTCACACACTGATTCCCTGAAGAAATGTTATGAAATGATTTTCTATATTCACTAGATACTCAGAGACACCCTTAAGTGTTATTCCCTAAGGAATCTTACTTTCTTTTTCTTTTGAGATTAGTGATAAAAAAAATGCACAGATTTATTTTAAGGTAGGATACTGTAATGATGATCCCTTGTAGATACTGAATGTCATTTCATTTTATTTTATGTTTCATTTAATTTTATTATTTCATTTTATTTTTTTAATACAGGGTCTCACTGTGAAACTCTGACTGGAATGGAACTCCCTATGTAAACAAGGTTAGCTTTGTATTCAGAGACCTGTATAAAATGGGTGTAAGGGTGAGGAAATTTTTATTTTATTTTTAAAGGAGATTTTCATACATCAATTTATCTTTTTACCCTTTCACTTACTCTTCCAACACTTCCTGTGTCCCTAACTTTTTCACAAATGTGTGCCTCTCTGATCATTGTGTACGTGTGTGACCTTATTTATGATCTCTGTGGACTAGATGCAGCAATTCACACGCATTATATTTATCTCCAAAGTCACCAGAAATGATATAACTAAGAAAGACATAGGAAATATCCAACATCACACAGTCACTGAAACACAGAACAGAGGTGTCATGCCCCCAAACAACCCCTGGGGTTCGATTATCTAGTGCTTCCTCCATCCCACCCCTAACTATTACCCAGGGCCCTAATTTCTCGTGTGTACATAACCTTCTTGTTGAAAGTGCCACTAGAGATAGGTAGAACCTGTTGTTTTGTGGATTCAAAATTTCCAAGCAGAAACACCTCAGCTTTCAGAGGAGACAGAGGAAGAATGTTAAATGGTGCTTAGAATTTTGATACTCAAAAATCATTCTCCAATAGGTTTGAGTTACCAAGAGAGAAGCAAAGAAAAACAGAGGAGACTTGATATTTTCTTAATTTCAGAGAGAAAAAGCATAGATTACATGGATGTCACATGAGAGAAACAGTCCCCAGAGACCACGGAATGAGAAGCATGTTCTACTTAAAATGAGTGTGACTACTATCCAGAGTGCCCTGAAATCTCTGGCAGCTGCAGACCTCACACAGCTGGACCACAGTGACACATGTCTTTGAAGGGAACTTCATTGCAATATAATGAATGTTGAAATGTTTATCTTTAAGTAAACATGAAAAAAAAGTCTCAATTTGTCTTTAGGTGTGTGTGTGTGTGCGCGCGAGCGTGCAATCAGTTAATCAAGAGTTTCCATAACTCCATCAAGAACATCAGGAATCGTGTTCTTTCTCAGTGAAGCTGTGTCTGCTTGTGAATTTAGACAGAACAAAAACAGCAGGATCAAAAGAGGCTGAGCAGTTACATAAGGTAAGGGGAATGCTTTAAATATTATGCTTGTTTAGGGAACTGACATGAAACAAAAGCCATTCTGGTATTAACTTCCTGAGCTACTCACTGAGTCAGAATTTCAAAAGCATAAAGGATGAAGAAAGTGTGTTGACTTAACTCTACCCCATTTTTTTATTGCTCAGAGTTTTACAGCTGTGGGAATAAAATAAACAGCAATAAATAACATAACTGTGGTCTTTTAAAAACTCAGCTTTATTTTGTTTTGTTTTGTTTTGCCATTTCCATTCTCTTTCTTTCCTGCAAGCCCTCCCATATACACTTCCTTACCATTTTATGTGCTAGAAGAATATTAGGAAACCTTACAGTTATTTTCAGATACATACAGACATGCAAAGGCCTGTTCAGTATTGTCTGGCTGTGGGTTTGAAGGCAAAATCCCAGCATGGTGTGAAGCATATTGCAGATAAACAGGGCATATCTTTGTTAGAATAGTGGGGGATATGAAGCTCTTGAAAATATTAAAGGAGAAACCATTATCTCTGAGATAGCAATCTGACAGAAATTTCATCAACATGAAGATGGTTATTGCAGGGACACAGGGAAACTAATGTGTTGAATACCAGAAGTGGAAGCTGTTCATACTATGAGCTGCAACTCATATAGTGTTTGGGTAATAAGAGGTTATTCATCATTGGAAATTCTAACAAAGTATTTTCAGCAACCGTAATTACACGATCTTGTCAAATGACATGTTACCCTTTGATGTAGCTAATTATTTTCTGGAGAGTTAAGGAAGCTGTGAGGATTAGCTGTGGCTATTGTTGGTTCAAGTGTTCACATCAGTTACTGACATTTCTGAATGATCACAAATAGTAATAGAATGAGACTTTGAGTATGAAAAGTAGATTACATTAGGCTAAGTTTGTTATTCACAGTATTTTTATGATTTTGAAATCACATTTCTTCTCTGAGCAAAGGCGATAACACTGTTTAAACAGATGTAACTTAAGTAAAACAATATGTCAGAGATAGCTCCTGTTCTTCTTACTAGGGAACCCACTTGGAAACTGAGCTGCTTATGGGCTACATCTGAGCAGTGGGTCTAGGTCCTCTCCATGCATGGTCCTTGGTTGGAGCATAGGTCGCTGAAGGTCCCACTGGGCCCAGATTTGTTGGTTTTGTTGGTGTCCTAGCGAAGCTCCCCATTCTTCCATAAATTCCATAAGACTGCCCAAAGTTTGGCTATGAGTCTCAGCATCTGTTTTGATACCCTGCTTTCAGAGGCCCGTTGTGTTAGGTTCTTGCCCTATTCCCTGTCTTCCCCTACTTTTGATGTCTATCCTGTTGGTCTTTCTGAATGAAGATTAAATATCTCCCCTAGAGTCCTTTCATGTTGTTTAGCTTCTTTAGGACTATAGATTTTAGTATCTTTATCCTATTATATAACTAATATCTTTCTGCTTCTTGGTTACCTCACTCAGGATGATCTTTTCTAGTTCCATCCATTTGTCTGCAAATTTCATGATTTTCTTGTTTTAATTGCTGAGTAGTATCCCATTGGTAAATGTACCACAATTTCTGTATCCATTTTTTGGCTGAAAGGTATCTAGGTTGTTTTCAGATTCTGGCTCTTATGAATAAAGCTGCTATGAACATGGTTGAGCAAATGTCCTTGTATGGTTGAACATCTTTCAGATATATGCCTAGGCGTGGTATAGCTGGATCTTGAGGTAACACTATTGTTATTTTTTTCAAGAAAGCACCACATTTTTGTGTTTTAATATTTATTATCATTATTATATTTGTTTTTGGCTAATGACTAAAGTGCAAAATTGTATAATCTAATGAGCTAATGAATTAGCATTTGATACATACATATTGTATAATATATAAATGAGATCAACACATCTATATTCTGAGTTTATTGTTAATTAAATGGAAAACATGAAAAATGTTTTACTTCAGGTCATTGTGATATTCAGTTCACAATAGCTATACATCATCAACGACCTATGGTAGGGTCTGTTATGATTATGTGATTCTCAGTTACATGTTTATATTACTCTGGAAGTTCTTCCATTTATGATCAGGACTTTCCTGTTCACTTTACAATTTGATTCTCCAATAAATAAAATTCTAAATATTATGAACATAGTCGAGCAAATTTCCTTATTGAATGGTGGGGCACATTTTGGGTATATGCCCAGGAGTCGTATAGCTGGATCTTGAGGTGGTGCTATTCCCAAATTTCTGTGAAAGTGCCAGATTGATTTCCAAAGTGATTGTATATATTCACTAATAACAGATATTAGCTGTAAAATGTAGGACAGACATCTACAGACCTAAAGAAGCTATGTACTAAGAAGGATTTTAGGGAGTATGCTTAAATCTCACTCAGAATGGCAAACAGGATAGACACCAGAAGTGGTGGTGAGAAGAGACATGATGGGAGTCTATTATACAGGGTCCTCTGAAAGGAATCACAACAGGGATCAAAGCAGATGCTGAGGCTCACATCCAAACTTTGGGCCTAGTGCCAGGACCTGGCTTATGGAGGAAGAGAGGAGTGAGATTAGAGGGGCATGGAGGGGACAGGAGCCCCACAAGGAGACTCACAAAGCTCAAAGATCTGAGCCCGGGGGGTCCTGCAGAGACTGATGCACCAATGGGGGACCATGCATGGGGAGGACCTAGATCCCTGCTCAGATGTGGCTGACTGGCAGCTCAGTCTCCATGTGGATCTCTGAATGAGGGGAGCAGGGGCTGCCTCTATCATGAACTCAGTTGACTGCTCTCTGATCACTTGCCCCTGATGATGCAGCCTTGCCAGGCCATGGAGGAAGATGATCCACGCTGCCCTGATGAGACTTAACAAGCTATGGGCTGATGGCAATAGTGGAGAACTCTTCCTTTTATTGGACTAGGGAAAGGGGATGGGGGAGGAGGGAAGGAGTGTGTGACTGGGGGGCGGTTGATGGAGGGGGCTTAAATGAATAAATTGTGAAAAAAAATTAAAAAATTCTAAATGCTGAGTAGATTTTTTTTTTTTTTTGTAGCTGCTTAGTCTCTAAAATTGGTGTGATACTGTAACTCTATTGGGTGTATCAGAATATCCTAAATTTCTTTCCTTGGATTTCTAACAGTTCCCTACTTCACAAACTAAATATTCAATTCAAAGAAAACTGCTATCTGCTGATTATTTTTTGCCAACTCTCCTTCCTTTTATTATTTTTTTTTAAATTTTGACTCTGAAGAAATACTCTGGCTTAAAAATGTCTCATTTTCTCCACAAAAATATCAGATTAATTGTAATAACTAATAAACACAATTATCTAATAAGGGTGTATTGAATTAACAATTAAATGATATAAAATGTGTTTAAAATTAATGAATATTAAAGAACTTGTCACAAGGTCCTTAGGAATCAAAACATAATTTTCATACGTAATATACTTGACATTATATCATATGTTTAAAATTTTTACTGATGTCAGTTTTTACTAATTGTTTAGCAATTTTATGTGAGATAGATATTATATATATACATGTACATATATAATATATATAATATATTCAATGTATATTATATATAATGTCTATATGACACTAATGTAATGATCAAATTTCTCTTATATTGCAGCAAGATGGTCAGAACCACAAAAGGAGACCAAGGTAAAAATGAGACAGAAGTGACAGAATTTATCCTCTTGGGCCTGTCAGACAATCCAGAGCTGCAAGGTGTCCTCTTTGCATTGTTTCTAATTATCTACACCATGACCCTGGTGGGTAACTTGGGCATGATGGCACTTATCAAGATGGACTCCTGTCTGCACACACCTATGTACTTCTTCCTCAGCAGCCTTTCCTTTGTTGATGCCTCTTCCTCTTCTACAGTCACCCCTAAGATGCTGGTCAACCTCCTGGCTGAGGAGAAGGGCATTTCTTTCAATGGGTGTGCCACCCAGTTTTTCTTCTTTGGCTTCTTCTTGGGAACTGAATGCTTCCTGCTAGCCATGATGGCATATGACCGCTATGCAGCCATCTGGAGTCCCCTGCTGTACCCAGTTCTCATGTCTGGCAGAATTTGTTTCATGTTGGTGACTACTTCATTCCTAGCAGGCTTTGGCAATGCAGCCATCCATACAGGGATGACTTTCAGACTGTCCTTTTGTGGTTCTAATAAGATCAACCATTTCTATTGTGACACTCCACCCCTGCTCAAACTCTCTTGCGCTGACATCCATATCAATGGCATTGTGATCATGGTTTTTTCCAGTTTTATTGTTCTCATCTGTGTTCTGATTGTCCTCATTTCCTATCTGTGTATTCTTATTGCCATATTGAAGATGCCTTCTGTAGATGGAAGACACAAAGCCTTTTCCACCTGTGCCTCCCACCTTATGGCTGTCACCATCTTCTTTGGTTCAATTCTTTTCATGTACTTGCGACCTACTTCTAGCTACTCGATGGAACAGGACAAGATTGTCTCTGTGTTTTATATAGTAGTGATTCCCATGCTTAATCCTCTCATCTACAGTTTAAAAAATAAAGATGTAAGAGAGGCAGTTAAAAAAATCTTGCAGAAAAATATTTTATAAGGCTTTTCTCTCCATCCTTGTGTTATGTGGAGTATCATAGATTTTTAAATTTGCTATTTGATTTCTTAAGTTATTTATGTGTATTAAAGTTACTGTATTAACATTACAGATACTTCTTCACCTCCTACATGTTATACAGATATCTATTGGACACATATAATGAATAAATATTTATGTAAATTGGATCTCTTTGAGAATCAGCTATCTTGTCAATACAATCAATTTTAGTTATAGTTAATGTCATACATGAAAGTTAGCTATGGATTTTGAGTTTCCTAAACATCTGAAGTGTAAGAAATAAATTTTCAGTCATGATACACACATTAAAATTTATTCATTTCCAGTTTATTTATTTATTTATTTATTTTTTATTGGTCTTTTACTTTTTTTTATTTTTCTTTTTAATTACAATTTGTTAACTCTGTGTCCCAGCTGTAGCCCGCTCCCTCATTCCCTCCCTCTCCCCCACTCCCTCCCTGGTCTCCTCCCTGCCCCTTTCCAAGTCCACTGATAGGGGAGGACCTCCTCCCCTTTCATTTGACCCTGTTTTATCAGGTATCTTCAAGGCTGGCTGCAAAGTCCTCCTCTGTGGCCTAACAGGACTGCTCCTCCCCTGGGGGGGGGAGGACAAAGAGCCTGCCCTTGAGATCCTGTTAGAAATAGTCCTTTGTTCCCCTTGCTTTGGAAAACTACTTGGTTACTGAGCTATCACGGGCCACATCCCAGCAGAAGTTCTATGTTATATCCATAGATGGTCCTTGGTTGAGTGTCAGTCTCAGAAAAGGCTCTGTGCCCCGATATATTCGGTACTTGTAGAGCTCCTATCCTTTCCATTTCATACTAACTCCCCTTCTTTCATATGATTCCCTGCACTCTGCTATGGTTTGGTTATGAGTCTTAGTGTCTGCTTTGAAACACTGCTAGGTAGAGTCTTTCAGATGCCTTTTGCGGTAGACTCCTGTCATACATTCAATGCACATCCCATTTGTCTTTCTAAATGAGAATTGATCATCTTCACCCATATCCACTTACTTGATTATCTTCTTTAGGTGTGTAGATTTCATTATGTTTATCATATCATGGGGAATGGAGCCAAACAGAATTCTCGAAAGAGGAACATCAAATGGCAGAGAAACACTTAAAGAAATGCTCAACCTCATTAGCCATTAGGGAAATGCAAATCAAAACAACCCTGAGATTTCACCTTACACCCATCAGAATGGCCAAGATGAAAAACTCAAGGGACAACACATGCTGGAGAGGTTGTGGAGAAAGGGCAACCCTTCTCCACTGCTGGTGGGAATGTAAACTGGTACAACCACTCTGGAAATCAATCTGGCGCTTTCTCAGACAACTAGGAATAGCGCTTCCTCAAGATCCAGCCATACCACTCCTAGGCATATACCCAAAAGAGGCGCAAGTACACAAAGAGGACATTTGCTCAACCATGTTTGTAGCAGCTTTATTTGTAATAGCCAGAAGCTGGAAACAACCCAGATGCCCCTCAACTGAAGAATGGATGCAGAAACTGTGGTACATCTATACAATGGAGTATTACTCAGCAATGAAAAATAAGGAAATCATGAAATTTTCAGGTAAATGGTGGGACCTGGAAAGGATCATCCTGAGTGAGTTGTCCCATAAGCAAAAAGACATGCATGGTATATACTCACTCATATAAACATACAACATAGAATAAACCCACTAAAATCTGTACATCTAAACAAACTAAGCAAAAGAGAGGACCCTAACTAAAATGTTCAATCCCCATCCTGAAAGGCAAAGAGGATGGACATCAGAAGAAAAAGAAAATAGGAAACAACCTAGGAACCTGCTACAGAGGGCCTCTGAAAGCCAGAAGAAAACAGGAAACAACCTTGAAATCTGCCACAGAGGGCCTCTGAAAGCCTCTGCAGTATAGACTGTCAAAACAGATGCTGAGCCTGATGGCCAACTGATGGGCAGAGTGAATGGAATTTTATGTAAGAAGTGGGAAATAGTAAGAGCTGGAGGGGACGGGAACTCCACAAGGAGAGCAACAGAACAAGATAATTTGAACACAGGGAACTTCCTAGAGACTCATACTCCAACCAAGGACTATTCGTGGAGATAACCTAGAACCCCTGCACAGATGTAGCCCATGGCAGTTCAGTGTCCAAGTGGGTTACATAGTAATGGAAAGAGGGACTGCCTCTGACATAATCTGATTGGTCTGCTCTTTGATCACCTCCCCCTGAGGGGGGAGCAGCCTTACCAGGCCATGGTAGAGGACAATGCAGCCACTGTTGATGAGAACTGATAGACTAAGATCAGAAAGGAGAGGAGACCCTCCCCTCTCAGTGGACTTGGGGAGTGGCATGCATGCAGAAAGGGGAGGGAGGGTGGGATCGGGAGGGGAGGAGGGAGGGGCTTATGGGGGGATACAAAAATGAATAAAGTGTAATTAATAAAATTTAAAAAATGCAAAAAAGAGTTATAATACATTTTCAGATCATTGTAGATAACATCTTACAGAAGAAAATGAATTTTTGCTGATGTTTTTGTGTGTTTTATTTCCTTACTTTTGCCATAAACCACAATAAAGTTGGAATTACATTTTTTCTACTGTAATTAAAAGTCAACCAGAGCTACAGTGTCTTGGTTTTATGATATTTTTATCCTTCATACAATACATGTGACTGGTTTGAACTTTTGTAGGTCTTTGGGATACATACACAGCCACTGTGAATTCATTTCTTCAGCAGTCTTGTTATGTACAACAAATCATACTTGATGCAGATGCCCAGAGTCTCCAAATCTTTAATCCTTTCTTCTCCAATTATCCCCAAGCCTGGAGGGGAGGGAGTGTGATTTAGACATTCCCTTTAGAGTGGCATCTCACAGTCTCTTTTTCTCACATGTCGACCAGTTGAGAGTCTATAGTTAATCCCCATATACTGTAAAAAGAGGATTTACTGACAAGGACTGAATGATGCTCTAATCTATGAGTACGTTATGCTTATTTAACAGAGAAATAGTTTTAAGTTATATCTTAGGCCTATGTGTTAGTCATCTATAGGTTAATGATCCAGTTAATAGTAGTAGTCTTATGAAGTAGGAATTTAATCATATCATAATTTGTCTTGGTTCTAAAATAACATTCATGCCATTATTTATTAAAAGAAATAAATTTCTGTGCTCTGCATGCTTTTAATTTCTTTGTGCCATTTTAATTAAATTCCTTGTGGTAAACAGCATTATATTTTTTTCAGAGAAAAAATATAAGTTGAAAATGATTAGCTTTCTTTTTCTCATCATCATAATAATAAATATCTAAAGGATAATTTCATTTTTTGACTGTGGGAAAGAAAAATTACTTTTATATCAAATTTGTATAGATAAAATTATTCAGAAAAAAACAAAAATTAAATTGTGGCATTCAGCAAAATTCAAGAAATGGGAAAGACTGTATTTGTATTATACTCTTTCAGTGACCTTTCCTCAAAATTCTCAGTTATCATGCCTCATCTTTCAGTCATGCCTGATGACCTCTCCTTAGTGAGCACAGAGGGAAATGAGAGATTCTCGGGGCAGTCCCTTAGGATACTAAGTTCATAAAATGTCATCTAACTATGTCTTTGTCTTTATTTTTGCTATCAATAGATGAAACAACACACACACACACACACAGAGAGAGAGAGAGAGGGAGGGAGGGAGGGGGAGGAAGAGTTGTTTATACATGTTAGGGAGAGATTTTGGCCTCTTAGGTGAACTCACAGCCTCCAACTAAGATTATGCCCATGGGAATCAAAGAACATTTAAATTGGATCTTTTAAGCTATTTTTAGACACTTAGGAAATTATACCAAGAAAATACATTATAAATCTTCCTAGTTTGTATGACATACAGTAGGACAGTATTTGCAGGTAGGCTAAATTCTGTATTTGTTAACTAAAATATATTTGTATATAAATTGCTATCTATCACTGTGGGAAATAGTCAATTGCCCTTACTGACCCTTTTATTCATATGTCAATATATCTTAGTGACTTAAGAATCCATTATTATATGTGAACTCTGATGTATGTATGAGAAGCAAATGAATGACAGTTTTTAAAGTGAAATATGAAAGGCATTTTTTTATGGTGTCACAAATACATACAAGTCCTAGATAGTAGATGAAACTGGCATTGACACCATATTTAAGAATCTGTGCTTCCCGAATCAGCTGAGCTTATGAGTGGGTTAGAGCATAAGAACATTTTACACACGCACACACACACACACTCATAGAGTAATTCCACACTGTACTGATAGATCTTATCTTATTGTAGACACTTGAATATGGTTTTGACTGTTCAAATATTGCCTTTCAGGGATCTTCTCATATCCATCTGAAACCTTTGCTTTTTTTTGTCACAGTTTATTTTCATTTGATAATATATTGCATAACTTTATTAATTAGTATCCATTCCTTTTACACTGTAGCATACACTCTGTGAGAGTATGTAATCACTGCTATAATTCTATAGAGTAATGGCAGAAAGGAATTTGCTGTGAACAGGAGTAAATGTATTGATAAATATCCAACAAGGAACAATTCTTCTTTCCTTACTATTATTGCTTTATTGTTACTGATGGTATCAGTGGTTTTGGTTGTAGAAACATGTCTTTGCTTTGTTGATTAATTATCCACAGGTCAATCAGATGTTGTCAGTTTTTCTTCTGTAACCACCCAGGAGCTGGGAATACAAACAATTGGCACCAGGATCTGATGAGAATACTCCTTGAAATATTTCTTTAACAAACTCTTATATATTTTTTAACAGATAAATTTCAGAGGTTCTTGGTTCTCTTATTGACAAATGTGGGTTATAAGTACCATGTTGTCTTAAACATGTTGTCTTGCCATGGTCATATTTTATTTTTGCTTTATATATGCAGGATATGATAACTTCAAAGACTAGAAACAGTTCTTTATTTTCCATTCATTTTATAATAACGGCTAAGTGACATGCATTTAAAACTTTCTCCTTAAGTTCAATTGTTAAAAAATATGAAAATTTATTCAACATGGGCATTGCTAAGTACATAGGTATACATGTGTAAATATGTATGAAAGTTCTTGTCTATGGTGGAATACATGCAGTTGTGATCCAGAAGAAAGACAATAAAATTGATGCTGTTGTCTGCTTGTGTGATTAAAAAGGATACAAACGAAAACAGATCACCAAAAATAAGTGTTGACCATGATAGGTGAGAATTTACGAGAATTTGATGAGAAAAGGAATTGTGCTGCAGATCAAAATATATACATTAAAAAGCTCAGAGGTGAACACACAGTCTAGATGAGAAGGCACTGTTTATATTCTTCTCACTTCATATTGCAAATTGAAAGAGAATGTCTTCGCTAAACCACACTGCAGTGATGGGCTTCATTCTTGTCGGACTCACAGACAGCCCAGTCCTGGGCAGGATCCTCTTTGTGGTGTTTCTGGTCATCTTTGCCATCACACTGGCAGGAAACCTGTGCTTGATTGTGCTGATCCGGACCAATCCCCACCTGCAAACGCCAATGTACTTCTTCCTTGGGCACCTCTCCTTTGTAGACATTTGCTACTCTTCCAATGTGACCCCAAACATGCTGCACGGCTTCATCTCACACCAGAAGACCATCTCCTATGCTGGGTGCTTCACACAGTGTCTCCTCTTCATTGCTCTGGTGATCACGGAGTTTTACATCCTTGCTTCAATGGCCCTGGACCGCTATGTGGCCATTTGTAGCCCTCTGCATTATAGTACCAGGATGTCCAGGAAAGTTTGTGTGTCTCTAGTCACATTCCCATATGTGTTTGGGTTCCTGAATGGGCTTTCTCAGACTCTACTCACTTTCCACCTATCTTTCTGTGGCTCCCATGAAATCAACCACTTCTACTGTGCAGACCCTCCTCTCATCATGCTGGCCTGCTCTGACACTCATGTCAAAAAGATGGCCATGTTTGTGGTAGCTGGCTTTACTCTCATAAGCTCGCTCTCTATCATTCTTGTATCTTACCTGTATATTTTTGGAGCCATCTTGAGGATTCGCTCTGCTGAGGGAAGACAAAAGGCCTTTTCTACATGTGGTTCCCACATGACAACAGTCACCATATTTTATGGAACGCTTTTCTGCATGTATTTAAAGCCTCCATCAGAGAAGTCAGTAGAGGAGTCCAAAATAATTGCAGTTTTTTATACTTTTTTGAGTCCATTCCTAAACCCCCTGATCTATAGCCTAAGGAATAAGGATGTCATCAATGCTATGAAGCAGGTGATCAAGAAAATTTTTTTTCAGAAAATCTTGGTTTAGGAAGATATTTTTGTCTTATTAGTAGGTTTCTCTGATGACATAGTATCTATGGGATGATGTTATTATTTCAGACTTACTACTTGTGTATCAGCATATACCCATGTTAGTCATTGTTTGACAATTTCCTTGCGTACTTCACACCTTGTATTTATAATCTTTACCAAAACTATAATATTGGAATTAGAAAATGTTCAGAAAATTTCTTATTTCTTATTTCATATTCAAGACATCATATAAAGACATTGTCTTAATTTGCATGAAATGTACTTTCTAACTTGTCTTAAAGAGAACAAGGTAAAGCATTACCCTATGCATGATAATATGTTTGAAGGTATAGAATATTTCAAAATGGTGAATAGTTTTATACTATTTTTTAACAGTGTTGATTTTCTACTATAAAGAACAGTACAAAATGCTTTGTTGCCTGGTTTATCAATGAAAGAGCATAAAGCATAAAACCATCAATACTCAAAATAACTTAAATTCTCATTTTGTACAACTGTTTGATTTACACATTGTTAATGAGATAACGAGTGCCTGTTTATGGCACACAGGATTTTTTCACAGAAATTAGTGGCACAAAGTCTCTCAATCATAAAGTAGCACACATATTCTTTACTGTTTATTCCCCCTATGATATCCTTACTTTAGTGCCTATCGTCTCTCAGCATATCAGTTGATGGATAAGAATGTTGAGGGTGACGGTTGCATAAGGTAACACTTTGCATCTACTGCTGTGAGTAAACATTTGAAGATGGTTATGGTGTCTGGTTTTTAAAGAAACACCTAAGATCTACTTTTTTGGGGTTTCCTGTTACATGATAATGTTGCACATTATAAAGAGAATTATTTGATTGTTTCATATGGGTGAAGAGAATTGGTTATGATAAGCTTTTTAGGCTGTATTATATTAATATAAATAATTACATACTCGTTAAAACAACTAGGATGTCAGAATGAATGTGAAGAAGAAATTAGCAGCCTATGTACAACACCACGAGTGAGGCAGATGGTACATTTTTATATTATCTTTAAAAAACTTCTTGTTCAGATGTTTGTGTAAAGCCTATGAAGCAAAACTGAAATCTTATTCTATACATGGCAATCAACATTGATTCTCATAAGTATCATGTCTGTACTTATATGCATAAATAATTAATCATTTATATTATTAATCATTTGATCTTTATAACACGTATACAATTTGGAGTAAGAAATTTAAAATATATACCAAGTTTGTCTTTCTCCTTCTGGGATACTTCACTCAGAATGATCTTTTCTAGATCCCACCTTGGTATATACTCGCTTATATAGACCTACAAGACATGATAAACATAATGAAATCTACACACCTATAGAAGATAATCAAGAAAGTGGACACAGGCGAAGGTGATTAATCCTCATTTAGAAAGACAAATGGGATGTGCATTGAACTTATGACAGGAGTCTACCACAAAAGGCATCTGAAAGACTCTACCTAGCAGTGTTTCAAAGCAGACACTAAGACTCATAACCAAACCCTCGGCAGAGTGCAGGGAATCATATGAAAGAAGGGAAGTTAGTATGATATGGAAAGGATAGGAGCTCTACAAGGACCAAATATATCTGGGCACAGGGTCTTTTCTGAGACTGACACTCAACCAAGGACCATCTATGGATATAACCTAGAACTTTTGCTCGGATGTGGCCCGTGGTAGCTCAGTAACCAAGTAGTTTTCCAAAGTAAGGGGAACACGGACTATTTCTAACAGGATCTCAAGGGCAGGCTGTTTGACACCCCCCCACCCAGGGGAGGAGCAGTCTGTTAGGCCACAGAGGAGGACTTTGCAGCCAGCCCTGAAGATACCTGATAAAACAGGGTCAGATGAAAGGGGAGGAGGTCCTCCCCTATCAGGGGACTTGGAAAGGGGCAGGGAGGAGACCAGGGAGGGAGTGTGGGGTTGGGGAGGGAATGAGGGAGCGGGATACAGCTGGGACACAGAGTTAACAAAATGTAACTAAAAAGAAAAATAAAATTAAAAAAAAAAGAAAGAAATTTAAAATATTGAAAGACAGAAGGAATCCAAACAAAATTAACTTATATTTTCACTAAAAGATATGTTGTGTTTTCTTTCATCTTTTTGCAAATTGTTTAACTACCACATCCATGTACAAAATATTTTTTATGGTTCTATTGCTTTGTATTAAAAAAAAACTCTTTTCATTTGGGATAAATTCTTGGATTTAGAATTTCTAAATAAAGCTGGCTGCATTGTTTTCCTCTGTGGCCTGGCGAGGCTGCAACCCCACCCCCAAGGAGAGGTGATCAAAGAGCCAGCCACTGTAGAGGGGCACAGGGGCAGATGAGGTAGGGAATTTGGGACTGGCAGGAGACGAGGGAGAGAGGGGCCACAGCCTGGATACAAAGTGAATAAATTGTAATAAATAATAATAATAAAAAGAGAAAAATATGAATTATATATTTTTGTGTATTTAGAAAAAAATCCCCTTGTTTATTATGTGCTTGTTGAGGAGGATAGGGAATTACATGTTTGCCATGGCAGGCAGAGGTCAGAATACAGTCATAGAGAAGCTGATTATCTCCTTTCAACTTTTGCATTGGTTTCAGAAAAAAAGAAAAAAAAAAAAAAACCACCTGAACCTTCTTATTGGCTCTATTTTAAATGATTTTTAATTAAATTTTTATTTTTTATATGAATTACAGTTTATTTACTTTGTATCCCAGCTGTAGCCCCCTTCCTCATTCCCTCCCACCCTTCCTCCTTCGTCTTCTACCTGACCCTCTCTAAGTCCGAGGATAGGGGAGGTCTTCCTCCCCTTCCATCTTACCCTAGTTTATCAGGTCTCTTTAGGACTGGCTGCATTGTCCTCCTCTGTGGCCTGGTAAGGCTGCTCTTCCCTCAGGGGGTAGGGGGGTGAGGTCAAAGAGGAAGCCACTGAGTTCATGTCAGAGACAGCCCCTGTTCCCCTTACTAGGAAACCCACTTGGATACTGAGCTGCCATGGACTACATCTGAGCAGGGTTTCTAAGTTATATCCATTCATGGTCCTTGGTTAGAGAATCAGTCTCAGAAAAGACCCCTGGGCCCAGATATATTTTGTCCTTGTGGAGCTCCTATCCTCTCCAGGTCTTACTAACTCTCACTTCTTTCATATGATTTTAAAGCTTTTGATTTTCATAGTTTGATATATACTGTGTCTACATAGAAAATAAATAGAATGCTGTCATTTCAGAAGAAAGTGCTTTAAGGAATGTCCACTTTCTATCTCAAAGCAGTAAATTGGTAGAATTGTTAACTTGTATTTACAAAGACTTTTCTAAAGATGGGAGAAACACTGTCTAAACATATCAGGAGGTTGTACTAAAACATATCAAAACTCAATTGTATTTTTCAAACTTTTACAAAGCTAATACAAAGTAGGTTCAAGTAATCTGTAATTGTTATGATCTAACTAAATAAAAGATAGTAAATGCCTATTTTTATTAAAATAATTTGTAAATTGAAACTGGTGATTAATACACAAAAATATAGCTAATAATACTGTTGGAGTAAAAATGCTACAAATCACTTTTATATAAAAAGTGGCGAATAAAATGTATAATTATATACATAATAAAGTGTATAGTTATCGTCTCTGAAAAGGCAAACTAAGCCATTCTCGGAAAGATAGCTATCAGAATATCATGTTTTCCTCAAATTCAGAGTCTGGATCAAACACACATGTGTACACACACACACACACACACACACACACACTCACATAAACACACCATTGTAGTAGATAAAGAATCATTTTGGGATGACAGAGGAGCAGTAAGAATATGGAATAGAGATAAGGAAAGAAAAAAGAGGGGAAAATATTAAGATGTATCAACCAATGACCATCCCTGGAGAGGACCTAGACTCTGCTCAGATGTAGCCATGGGAAGTTCCATGTGGGTGCCCTAGTAAGGGGAGAAAAGACAGTCTCTGACATGAACTCAGTTACCTGCTTGTTGGTCACTGCCTCCCTGGTGGGGCAACCTAGCCAACCCACAGAGGAAGAGGATCCAGGGAGTCTTGATGGTACCTGATAGGCAAGGGTCAGACAGTAGGGAAGGAGGACTTCCCCTATGGACTAGGGAAGAAGGATAGGGGAGGAAGAAGGAGGGAGGGTAGGACAGGGAGAACATGAAGAGGGGGGCTACAACTGGAATAGAAACTGAGCAAATTGTAAATAATAATAACAAAAGGAAAAAAAACACCGATATACATGATTCAAATTTCATAACATAATTTACTATTTTCCTTGTTACTAAAATTAATACAAAACAAATTAATTTTGTGGAAGTTAAATTAATAAAACAAACGGAACAATTACTAAAATAAACTAAAACATTGTATTCTTTGGTGAATGTTTGAAACAATGGGGTTTAAATTTAAGCTATCTACATGTAAAGTTTTAAGTAAAGTACAGTGGGAAAAATATCTGAAATTAGAGATGTACAAATTGTATACATTAGAGCATGATCAGCTTCTTCAGCAGTAATCTGTTCTGCATATGCATGACTGTGAACCCCTTTCTGTAGTGATGCACTATTCTGAAAATGTCTCCTACATTACAAAAGAACGGGACTTTTGCTGAATCCCGCATCCAGAGTTAATAACACACTTTAAGGTCACTTACAGCCTAAATTTGCCATCCTACAGCTGTTTGTTTAACCTGCCTTTAAGGGATCAACATAAAAACTAACCTGACTTGCCTTGGATCTCCTATGTAATTAATTTTTACAGCTAAAGCCGATGCATAGCTATAATCTTAAATTATATACACATTCATGCCCCTGACCAAGAAAAGTACATGCATATCATTTGCTGAAAGCAGAAAATACAGAGGTTGAAAGCAATCTTCTAAAATCAACCGTAAATTTACGAATACAAATTGATATTGATGAACACTATTTCTAGTGCTGTCAATTGTTTGCGTTGGTGGAGATCAGTTGAAGCCAGTGACTTTGTGCCTTGTGAACATCTGTGAAAAAATGTCTGTAATTGATCCCATTCCGTTCCTATGTGATACTTTCTGTGCTTTCCAATAAAAACAGAGTGACACCCTTAAACAGAGTGAAACCCTTTTGTTAGAAACAGACCCCCCCACACACACACACACAAACACAGTGTCAGTTACACATTTCAGCCTTCAGGCAAGAACTGATTCAGATTCATACAATAGACAGAATGGAAGACACAGAGATCATGAAGTTGTGAACTCACTCTTGGTTAACTTTCATAATACTATCTGATATTTCATATTTTATTAAAGTTAATACAAAAGCAATTGATTTTGATAAAATGAAATTGATGAAATAAACTTAAGCCTTGAGACAACTATCCCACTGTGTACTCAGTCTGTTCTTTAACCTATCTTTAGTAGAAAAACATTATCAACCTTATTACTTGCCTTGGACTTTTTATATAATCAATTTACAAAATGCTGTTTTACTTCTTTACTTATTGTGACACTGATGTGTTATTAGAGACTCAGAGTTTATTGCTAATGTGTTTAATTCATGAAACTCTCTCCTCTTTCTGTCTCTGTTTCTGTCTCTCTCCCACTCTCTCTCTCTCTCTCTCTCTGTGTACTTGAGGTTGACACGGGATTCCTTCCCCATAAGCGTCCATTTTATTAACTGAGGCAGTGTCTCTTATTGAATCCACATCTTTCCAGTTTGGTAGAGTCTAGCTAGAACACTTGCCCCAGGCATCCCTGACCCTGCCTCTTTGGTGACGGACTGTTAGGACTGTCCTATTGTTATATGGCACATGGGGTCTCAACCCTGATTTCCATGCTTGCAAGAGCTTTATCTACTGAACCATTTCCTCAGCCGTGTGAACCACTTTGTAATCAGGAAATGTGTTATGTAACCACTTTACTCTGCTTCTGAGAGGTAGCTCACAGATCCATTGATGATCTAGGAGGTGAAATGAACTCATTCATAAGTTGACCTAGTAGAAATAAGAGATTAAGGCTAAGCACATGCAGTGCCTAGCAAGAGGAGCAGATGTGTAGTGATATGCTCTTTTATTAAGAGGCAAGTTCCTTAAATATCAAGAATGACATGGTATCCCAGCAACTATGCAGTACTGGAGAAAACTAGAAATACCTCTGTCATTTTTCCATATGCTATGAGACTTCACATTGTTTGAATTATCCACTTTAAAAAAGAGAACACCCCTTCCTCCCTTTTCCTCTCCCCCCAAACTAAACTTGCCTACCTTTTGATCTTGTACCTTTCTTTGTACAGAATTATGGGAAAATGATTTTTGTTATTTATAAAAAACCAAATCTCAGGTATTTTGTTGAATAGCATGAGCAAACTGTGATTCCTACCATAAACATTCATTAAAAACCAATTGAATTATTGCAAAGCCTTTCAGAGTCAGTAGGCTGTATTCAGCTATCTGACTACAGTGATGAAGTTGTAAGTACATTGTTTAGCTAATAGGGGTTGTTACATATTAGCAAGTTATGTAATTGAAGTGAAATAATGTTAAGTTAATGTCTTCTGGGGTGGTTTATAGTTTTGAAAGACTTTTAGAAGAGAGGGCACAGGATAAGAGAGAAAACACTGAGGGAAATAAGGGTGGGGATCAGAAGAGAGAGTTGGGGCAGTAGGACAGAGGGCTTGCAGAGAGAAGAGAGAGGAGAAACCATTGGCTAGGGCATCTTTTAGACAAGCTGGAGACCTACAAGAGGGTGGGCTCCTGAAAAGATATAGGGGTGACTTTAGCTGAGACCCCTGTTAAGAAATTTGTTCTTTTCTTTTAGATTTTCCAATTTTGTGGAGTACAGGATTTTGAAGTAAGACGAATGATTACTTGGATTTCCTCAGTGTCTCTTTTTACATCCCCATTTTCCTTTCTGATGTTAATTTGGATATTCTCTCTCTGTCTTTCAGTTTGTTTGGATAAGGGTTTGTCTATCTTGGTGATCTCTTCAAAGAACCAATTATTTGTTTCATTGATCCTTTATATTGTTTTCCTTGTTTCTATTTTGTTGCTTTCAGGCCTCGGTGTGATTATTTCTGGCCTCTTGGCTGAGTTTGTTTCTTTGTTCTAGAGCTTTCAGGTGTGCTGCTAACTTGCTAGTATGAGAGCTCCCTAATTGCTTTATGAAATCACTCAGTGCTGTAAACTTTCTTCTTAGAGCAGCTTTCATTGTTTCCCATACATTTGGTATGTTGTGACTTCACTTTCTTTGAATTGTAGGAAGTCTTTAATTTCTTTATTTCTTCCTTGACATGGTGGTCATTCAGTAGAGTTGTTTAGTTTCCCTGAGTTTGTAGGCTTTCTCTTGTAACTAATTTAAATTAGTCTGATAGAAAGCAGGTTTTTTTCTTTGTATCTGATGAAACTAGCTATGTCACCCAGGTCAATTTTCTACAGTTTTCTCTGTGACATGCTGAGGAGGGTATATTCTTTTGTGTTTGGGTAAAATACTTGGTAAATGTCTCTTAGATTCATATTTGAGTCAGAATGTCTGTTAACTCTGTTATTTCTCTGTTTAGATTTTGTTTGGATGATTTGTCTATTGGTGAGATTGGGTATTGAAATAAATCTGCCTCTATTAATGTATGCGCTTCAATGTTTGATTTAAACTTTAGTATTTTTTTTTTTTTTACAAATGTGGATGCCCCTACATTTGAGGCATATTTATTAAGAAATGAAAAGTCATCTTGATGAATTTTTCCTTTGATGAATATGATTTTAATTAATTTTGGTTGCAATTCCCAATCCCACCCTCCCTCCCTCATCTCCTCCCTGCCCCCTTCCAAGTCCACTGATAGGGGAGGTCCTCCTCCCCATCCATCTGACCCTAGATTATCTGGTATCTTCAGGACTGGCTGCAATGTCCTGTGGCTGCAATTATCTGTGGCATAACAAGGCTGTTCCTCCCTCGGGGCGGGGGGAGGGGGAGCTCAATGAGCCAGTCATTGTATTCATGTCAGAAATAATTCTTGTCCCCCTTACTAGGGAAACACACTTGGATACTGAGCTACCATGGGCTACATCTGAGTAGGGATTCTAGGTTACATACATACATGGTCCTTGGTTGGAGAAACAGTCTCATAGAAGACCCCTGTGCCCTGAAATATTTGGTCCTTGTGGGGCTCCTGTCCCCTCTAGGTCATACTAACTCCCCCTTCTTTCATATGATTCCCTGCATTCTGCCAAAGGTTTGGTTATGATCTCAACATCTGCTTTGATACACTGCTAGGTAGAGTCTTTCAGAGGCCCTCTGTGGTAGGCTCCTGTCCTGTTCCTTGTTTTCTCTTACTTCCAATGTTGATCCCCTTTGTCTTTCTAGGTGAGGATTGATCATCTTACCCCAGGTCCTCTCTCTTGTTTATCTTCTTTAGGTGTACAGATTTTAGTATGTTTATCTTATCTTATAGGTCTAGTACCAACTTATAAGTAAGTATATACTGTGTGTCTTTCTGCTCGTGGGATACCTCACTCAGGATAATTTTTTCTAGACCTCACCATTTGCCTGCAAAATTCATGATTTCCTTGTTTTTTAATTGCTGAGCAGATTGGGAAAGGATCTTCACCAACCCTACATCTGACAGAGGGCTGATATCCAGAATATGTAAAGAACTAAAGAAGTTAAAGGGCAATAATCCAAGTAACCCAATTAAAAATGGGGTATGGAGCTAAACAGAGAATTCTCTGTAGAAGAATATAGAATGACAGAGAAACACTTAAAGAGATGCTCAACATCCTTAGCCATCAGAGAGACGCAAATCAAAACGACCCTGAGACTTCATCTCACACCCATCAGAATGGCTATGATTAAAAACTCAAGTGACAACACATGCTGGAGAGGTTATGGAGAAAGGGGAACCCTCCTCCATTGCTGGTGAGAATGTAAACTGGTACAACCACTTTGGAAATCTATCTGGCGCTTTCTCAGACAATTAGGAATACTGCTTCCTCAAGATCCAGTCATACTACTCCTAGACATATATCCAAAAGATGCTCAAGTACACAACAAGGACATTTGCTCAACCATGTTTGTAGCAGCTTTATTTGTAATAGCCAGAACCTGGAAACAACCCAAATGTCCATCAACGGAGGAATGGATACAGAAATTGTGGTACTTTTACACAACGGAATAGTGTTTTGATTATTATGTGGTAAGGGAGACTTTCTTTTCTGGCCCCATATATTTGGTATTTGGTAACTTTGTTGTACTTATATGGACATCTCCTTCTTTATATTAGGAAATTTTTCTATGTTTTTTTGAAAGTATTTTTTTCTGGTTCTTTGAGATAGGAATATTTTCCCTCTATTCCCACTATTCTTAATTAGTTAGTTAGTTAGTTAGTTTGTTTGTTTGTTTTTCCCCATAGTTTCCCATATTTCCTGAATGTTCTATGTCAGGAATGTTTTTAGGTTTAACATTTACTTTGAACGATGTATCTATTTCTTCCATTGTATCCTCAATGCCTAAGATTTTCTTTTCCATCTCTAACATTCTCTTGGTGATACTTGGGTCTGTGGTTTCTGTTCACATACCTAGATTTTTTTGTTTCCAGAATTCTCTTAGTTTGCATTTTTATTATTGCTTAGATTTCCATTTTCAGGTCTTAAAGAGTTTTATTTGTTTTCTTCAATTCTTGTTTGTTTTTCTTTACTTTATTCAACGAATTTATTCATTTTCCTCAATTGTTTGTTTGTATTTTCCTGAATTTCTCTAGGAGATATGTTTCTTGCTTAAGGACCTCAATAATCTTTTTTTTTAATTTAATTTTATTTACATATTTACTATTACAATTTATTCACTTTTTGTTCCCACTGCAGCCCTCTCCCTTGTCTCCTCCTGTTCCCACCCTCCCTCTCTTCTTCCCCTATGCCTCTCCCCTATTGCACTGATAGGGAAGGTCCTCCTCCCCTTCCATCTGACCCTAGCCTATCCAGTTTCATTAGTACTGGCTGCATTGTCCACCTCTGGGGCCTGGCAAGGCTGCACCCCCTCCCAGGGGGCCATGATCAAAGAGCTGGCCACTGAGTTCATGTTAGAGATAGTCCCTGTACCCCTTAAAAGTTGGTTTAATGTTGTTTTTGTGTGTTCTTGTTATGTTGGACTATTCAGGGCTTTCTCTGGGTTAGCTGGGTTTTGGTAGGACATGCCTTGCCTGTCATGTCTTGTGCACTTATGCTGACCTCTAGACATCTGGGTTTAAAGATCTATGTACTAATTTCTAGACTTGTTTCTATTGGATGGAATTTTGGTCCTAGGTTTCTGTTTCTTTTTATGAGCCCAAAGTGAGGTGATGGGAAAGAAGTTGTGTTGCATGAAAGGTTTGAAGAAAAACAATTGAAAGGTGATTGCTGCAAATTCATTAAACTGGAGTGAAAAAACTAATCAAGTCTAAGGCATTTTATAGATCAGTGCTTTAGGACTTACGCTGGAATTTAATCTGTAGAGTTATTTTTATGTAGACACCAAGAAACATAGATAAATCTGAAAAACATAATAATTCAAAAACTTAATGACTTAAAATTTGATAATTTAAAATGAAATTTAATAATAAATGCAAGAAGGTTTGACCAGACATTTCTAATTGGGTGAATGAGGAGGCAAATGTTTTCCTGTGTACAGGTGTCTTTCAATGTGCAGAACAATCTGATCCAGATCACTTAAATGTGTTAGAATACGCTAAGGCCATTATAGGAGAAACATCCTCAATTTCCATAGGCATCCAAATAATTTTATGAGAAATCAGCAATCTTTTCTATATTTCTATGTAAAAATATGTATTTTCCCATTGTAAAATTAGAGTATTCAGCACCAGCCAAGTGAATCCTTTTCAACCTGAGTATAAAAACCTTTCTCTGCTTCATTTACAATATGAAACAAAATTAGTACAAAATAGCATAACTTAATTATAGCTTTCACCACTCTACTGGAGCTTTGGATATTAGAGACTACCATTTCTAATGAAATGTCTCCAAAGTTCCATCTGAAATCTCAAAGGATGAGAATATCAAGCAGGAAGTTTACACAGTCTGATCACAGAGGAATTCTCACTCACACTGAACTCCCAGCTTGGTACAATTGCTGATCTGCTGTGTTCTTTTCCTCACAGTGATGTGTTACTGGTCTACTTAACTTACCAAGAAACCTTCAAATTTAGACACCTTCCTTCAATAAAATGCATTATCTAAGTGACTCATATGTAAATTCATTTTTCCTTATTAGTAGACACAAAAGATAAATAAAATACAAATGAAATGACAATAGCTCAAGTAAAAAACAAACAAACAAACATAGCTTAACTATTCCTATGGAGATAAATCCCAATCAACTTCAAATTACTTCAAATTAAGGTCTGCCCCTGAGAATCAAAGACTATTTTAATTGGATCTTTAGAATTATTTGTGGAAGCCATGGAACTATTTTGAATCAGTACTTTATAAATCCCCTCACCTTGACTTTGTAATATATGGTACATACATGTCCACAGATACTTACTTTCTGCATTTGGTAAGTAAAGATGTATATTGAATATTTGTGTAGAGGCTCACCCCCATAGAAAGCATATTTCCTGAATTGCTCTTGACCTTTCTGTTCATATCTTGATATTTTTCTGTTTCAACAAAGAATATATGTCATATGCATGTTCTCCAAATATGTAGTTGGAGAACAGACACATAGTTTTCTGAGTGTGTTATGCCTGAAGACTCATAAGTGGATTTATATAATCACCCACTCCCCAAGCCCAATGACAGAGAGGCCATTGCTCATACACCTGTGCTTTCTCAAGCTCATATTTTCATGAATGATTAGTAATACAAAAATAAGAACTAAAACCTCATGCTTGCCCTAACGTAGTTGCAATATTTATTCATTGTGTAAAGATTCTCTTCATAAGAAGAGGTTTTCTAACATCTGAATAGGGCTAATTTCATTTGAATAGTTTTACTATAATTAATATCAACAGTATAGTGTGTGATCCAGTAATTGGACATAATTTGATCACTGCTACATGCTCCAATAATGGGACAAAATGTCATTTGTATGTGTACATGAATAAATCTGAGAATTGTCGATACGAGATTCATGTTTGAATCTGAATCTTTTTTACATATTAAAAGACAACTTTTATAAATTAAGTTCTGTTAGATTTCTAAAGTTAAATGAGAAATCTATGGGTGAAAAGAAATCTATATGAAAAGAAAAAGATTAACATTCATATTTATTTTATATCTGAAATGAGAAATCACTGCTGAGGCAGGGTATATTACTGTATATTATTTTTAAGATAGACCTAACCAGCTCCATTTCTTATTTTTATCTTTTTTTAAAGTTTTACTTTTTTCAGAAAGCTTAGAAATCATAATAAAAGCAGTGTCTTTAAAAACAGATTATGCAAATAAAAACAAGTTGATACAAATTGATCTATGAAAGGAGCAAAGTGTGGAGGAAGTGAATCAAAATCCACCCCCCCCATCCCCATGTGATGTAGGGTAAGAATAACACAGAAGACATGGAGTATATACTCACTCACTAGAGTAACTGTTCTGCAGATGAATAGAAGGGCATGAATAAATGAGTGAAATTAATGGATAGTGCAGAAGAAATGGCACTGATCTCATTTCTTGTTACTTTCAGCTTACAGACTATAAGAAAATGACTTACATAAACCACACTACAGTGATGGGCTTCATTCTTGTCGGACTCACAGACAGCCCAGTCCTGGGCAGGATCCTCTTTGTGGTGTTTCTGGTCATCTTTGCCATCACACTGGCAGGAAACCTGTGCTTGATTGTGCTGATCCGGACCAATCCCCACCTGCAAACGCCAATGTACTTCTTCCTTGGGCACCTCTCCTTTGTAGACATTTGCTACTCTTCCAATGTGACCCCAAACATGCTGCACGGCTTCATCTCACACCAGAAGACCATCTCCTATGCTGGGTGCTTCACACAGTGTCTCCTCTTCATTGCTCTGGTGATCACGGAGTTTTACATCCTTGCTTCAATGGCCCTGGACCGCTATGTGGCCATTTGTAGCCCTCTGCATTACAGTACCAGGATGTCCAGGAAAGTTTGTGTGTCTCTAGTCACATTCCCATATGTGTTTGGGTTCCTGAATGGGCTTTCTCAGACTCTACTCACTTTCCACCTATCTTTCTGTGGCTCCCATGAAATCAACCACTTCTACTGTGCAGACCCTCCTCTCATCATGCTGGCCTGCTCTGACACTCATGTCAAAAAGATGGCCATGTTTGTGGTGGCTGGCTTTACTCTGTCAAGTTCTCTCACTATCATTCTTCTATCTTACCTGTACATTTTTGCAGCCATCTTGAGGATTCGCTCTGCTGAGGGAAGACAAAAGGCCTTTTCTACATGTGGTTCCCACATGACAACAGTCACCATATTTTATGGAACGCTTTTCTGCATGTACTTAAGACCTCCATCAGAGAAGTCAGTAGAGGAGTCCAAAGTAATTGCAGTTTTTTACACTTTTTTGAGTCCAATGTTGAATCCTCTGATCTATAGCTTAAGAAACAAAGATGTCATCAATGCCATGAAACAGGTCATTAAAGGCACGCTCTTTCAATAAATGCCAATATATGCACATATTTTATTGAAATCACCCTGTGTCTTCTTTAACTTAGAAATTTTAAGGAACACATTTGCCTGTGTCATGTCATTTTTGAAACCGAACTCTCATTTGCTAATTTTTCTCATTTATTGTTGAAATTAATATCTTTAGAAATATATTTGGTAAAATATGTATTATTGAACAATATATTCATTAACAAAAAATAGATTTGTCTTGGTGTTCTATGATTCCATACAATGTGTACATGATTATATATCCATGATCCTTTTAACCTTTATAGTCAATCTTCTTTGACTAATATGATTAAAAACACATGCCAAAAGCATTTTATAATGTTTAAATCATTATATCATTTCTGATACAATGTCTTGAATAAGAACTTAGTCTGATGTCTCAATAATTATTTGAGCATTCTTGTAAACATTAAAGATGGATCAGCAGCCTATGATTTCTGTTATTTTTCTCAAAATACAGTATTCAATATTCATCCTAACTATTGAGTAGTACCAGGTATATTCTGGAAGTTTAAAAACCATCTGTTAAATGTCATCTATTTATAAATTGCTAAGAGTATTAATCGGAGCCATTCAGCTGCATACTCTGCCTATATTGTCTGTAGCATCTCTTACATTTAAAATTTGCTATTTTGGATCAATATGGTCTACCCATTGATGCTTTTATAACCAAGAATAACTTGCTGGAAACATGTCTGCACAAGTGAGGATAGTTGGATTGTTTATGAGATTTACAGTCAGGGAAATCTTAATGTTTGTGATAATCTTTATTTTTAATGAAAATATTAGATCTTTTCCTCCCTTCCTTTCCTTTCTCTAACCCATTTGACTCCCTCTCAAATTCATGTGCTCTTTAACTTTGATTATTATTAGCTAAATATATAAATACAGAAGAGCCAGAGTCAATGGAATCTTATTTCCTAGATAAAGTTGTTATAGTACTAACAACTAAAGCTAGTGACAGATTCAATAGTAGAAAAGGATAGGTAGAATGTTAACCTCCATTCATCTTAACTCATTCATTACTAGATTGTTGTATGGTGAAACATATATAGTTAACTTTTATTAAATTCTCTTAAATATTTGAGGTGTTTTTTTTGTTGTTGTTGTTGTTTGGTTGGTTGGGTTTTTATGAGACAAGGTTACTCTGGGTAGCCTTGGCTGTCCTGAACTTGCTTTTGTAGACCAGGCTGGCTTGGAACTCACAGGGTTCTACCTACCTCTGCCTCCCTGAGTGCTAGGGTCATAGGCTTGTGCCTCCACACTTGGTAAATACTTGATTCTTAATTTTTTTCTTAATGTTTATATAAGGATTCTTTAGAAATCTCTGTTGTAGAATGTATAACTGAGTTTTGCAGAAAATAAATCATCAATAGGTTTTTGTAAAGCTGGATCATTCTAGAGTCTTGGTCCACTGAATAAGTCCAAAGTTCTGTCAGATTTCTCTTTCAGAACCAATACTATAATAAAAGAAAGGGGATTTTCATTATTAAAATGTAATATTTATATTTGAGAAAGTAATAGTATACATAGTGGGATTTATGAAAGCTGATCTAATGGTGTCAGCAAATGGCGGAAAGTGAATGACAGTCTCGTTTTGTAATGTGGTCCCTGGTCCGCTTTCATTTTTATGACCTAAATTATTTATTCTGGGAGACTTCCACTTACATCAAACTTTCCAGTGTTGTTTCCATTTACAGCCATGAAAATATTTGTTATTGGAATCCATTTTTGAAATTTTGTCCACCTCTATGTCTTAGAGCACAACGGTTTATTTTCAGACACGTCACCTTTCTTAGTACAAGTGGTTGAACTAATTTTAGTCTTCCTATATATTTTTATTTGTATTTATATGTGATCTATCTATCTGCATCTATCGATCTATCGATCTATCTATCTATCTATCTATCTATCTATCTATCTATCTATCTAATTATACTTTACTGACAGTATTTTAGGCATATGCCATCTTTGAAGTTCTTTTAAAATATGATAAATTATGAATCATTATGCATAAAGTACTTGTGAATGACATTTAATAATATAGTTGCTGCTTTTCACATAATCATTTGTTGTAATCATCAAAAAGAAACAGTGAAAGTATAATTATTTTTATTCTTAATATTTAAAGTCTTGAGAAGAAAGAATAAATTACTTTCCTGAAAAGATTTTTTTTTCAATTCTAATTCCAATTATGTTTGTGCTTAACTCATATTGCTTTTAATACATAGTGCTTATTGCATTGATTTTCTAGCTTGGGCAGTGGTCACCATGTGGTCTCGACCCCTTTGGGGATTGCATATCAGATATCCTACATATCAGACATTTTCAGTGTAATTCATAACCGTTGCGAAATTACAGTTTTAAAGTAACAATGAAATAATTTTATGGTTGGGGATCACCAAAACAGGAGGAACTGTATAGAAGTATTGTTGCATTACGAAGGCTGAGAACCACTGATTTACGATATATGACAAAGAGTAGAATTATTGGATTAAATAGTATATGAATATATGTATTTATGTGTTTCTTGTACTTTATCTCTGTTCTTTTCTGTTTGTTTCTTTGTTTTGTTATATTCTAGTTTGTTTTTGTTTATATTTAGTCTTTTGTTGACTATTTTCTAATGAGAGGGAGAGGGTGTGAATTCAAATGGGATTGAAAGATCTTGGAGGAGTTGGAGAGGAGAAACATAATCAAAATATATTTTATTAATCTTCCTCTCTGGACCCGGATTAGGCAATGACCACACTCAAACTCCAATTTCCTGCACAAAATAGTCCTTTATTAAACAAGGCAAAAAACAAACAAACAAACAAACAACAAGATGGTTGGATCTTAATCAAGTAAGAACAGTTACAAATAACTTTGAAGGTGTAATTTTAAGGAATTCAAAAAATGAGGTCGGCGTTAGAATGAGCTAGGATGAGTTGGTAAATTCTAACTGAGCATGTTAATGAGGGTAACCAAATAGGGATCTTTGATTGCTGAACCTTGTTGTTTTGATAGTTGGACTTTGGCGATCAGCTTCAGGAATGAGTCACCATATGAAATTAATAGCTAGCTCTAGGAATGTGATCCAGAGTTTCAGCATGAAGAAGAAAGCAGGAAGGCCAAGACCTGCCTGCACCATGTTTGTCATGCCCAAGCATGCTGGAGTCCTTCAAAATATATTTTCAATAAAATAAAATTAGAGGAAAAAATTAAGTCAATGCACAATACAGTCTTTAAAAAACAAAAACAAATAAATGCTTTAATATTTTAAAATTCAAGCTGATTTCTTCTGGTGGAATTTATCTTCCAAAAAATGACTGATAATTTGTGCTTTTGACCAGTGCTTGATGGCAACTACTCCCAGTCTCTCCTCAGCATAAGGGAATGCTACCCAAGGGAGGAGCAGTTCTGCTAGGCCACAGAGGAGGACTTTGCAGCCAGCCCTGAAGATACCTGATAAAACAGGGCTAGATGAAAAGGGAGGAGGTCCTCCCCAGTCCTGTGGACTTGGAAAGGGGCAGGGAGAAGCTGAGAGAGGGAGGGAGGGTGGGATTGAGAGGGAATGGGGGAGCAGGATGCAGCTGGGATGCAGAGTTGATAAAACGTAAATAATAATAACAAACAATAAAAAAAACAATGTGAAAAGAAAAAAAAGATTATCTGTTACTTTGCGGATAATTTTTGTTTAGTAACCACTTGCAATCAGAAACTTGAATGTATAGAGATCTTCATGAAGAATAGAGAAAACGTTACCTTAATATTAAAAAAAGAATTTATATGCTAAAATGTAATGTATGGTTATCGCATGAACAGAAATCATGTTTTTAAGTTCAGGGAGTATATTGTAACTCACCTCGGGTTAAAAAAAAAAAGTTTCTAGGTGTCACTCAATTCAGATCTGCAAAGTGAAACTAAGAGCCTATATGCTAATGAAGACATGTTAGAGAGAAATTATCAAGCAAGACTGTGGTTGCTTAAGATATGTTTAATTGTGAGAGATGATGTCTGGGATTACATTTCCTCTCGATCAGATTTTCCAACAACTTTCAAATATGTAATTTCACTTATATTCACTTGATTCCAAGTTATACACTCAAAACCTATTCTTACCACTCCAAAGAACCATAGTTAAGTAAAACAAATCAGAAAAAAAACCTTTTTAATTCAAATTTTGGAGGGAATATTGTATATAAGTACTGTATTTACATGATTTTCATCTTTTTCTTGTTCTCTGCTTCTCAGCATCATAGTGTCTATTAAAACTGAAGGTGTGTTTTGCTTTTAATGAGCTACTGTAGGTGCCGAATTTTTCTCTACTTTACAGAGGGTTCTTATACACACTCTTCTCAGAGCTTGCTTCACATCCTTGTTTCTCAGGCTGTAAATAAATGGATTCACCATGGGACTCACAAAAATACAAAACACTGCCACAATTTTGCCTTGCTCAACAGACCTCTCATTTGCTGCTCTCAGATACATGCAGAAGAGGGACCCCTAGAACAGTGACAGCTGTCAGATGTGAGCCACAGGTGGAGAAAGCCTTGTGCTGCCCTTCACTGGAACAGATCCTTATAATGGTGATGAAGATAAAAATGTAGGAGATGAGGATGATGAGAAGGGAAAAGGTGAGATTGATCCCAGCTGACACAAACAGGGCAGTTTGCTTGATGTAAGTGTCAGAACACGTTAGCATCAAGAGGGGAGGGTCAGCACAATAGAAATGGTTCATGGTGTTGGGTCCGCAAAAGGATAGCCGTGAGGTCAATATCACCTGCATTGTGCCCACCATTGAACCCCAGAAGTAAGGGAAAGTAACCAAGCAAATGCAAACTGGCCGGGACATTTTTGTGCTGTAATGTAGGGGGTTGCAAATTGCCATGTACCTGTCATAGGCCATAGCACCGAGCATGTAATATTCAGTTAGGAGCAGAGTAACAAAAACAAAACACTGAACCAGACACCCTATGTAAGAAATGGTCTTTTTCTCAGACAGAAAATTGACAAGCATCTGAGGAGAGACATTTGTTGAGTAAAAAATATCCACACATGCCAAATGGGTCAGGAAAAAATACATGGGGGTTTGCAACCGGGGAGTGAACCTGATTAATAAGATCATGCCAATGTTCCCTGTCAGTGTGATGAGATAAATCATGAGAAACACCACGAAAAGAATTGGCTGCAACTCTGGCTGGGTGCTTAGTCCCAAAAGAGTAAACTCAGTTGCCTCAGTCCCATTGTGCTTGTCATCTGAGTACGTCTTCATATTCCCTAACAGAAAAATGAATAATAGATATAATTACATGACTTCCAAAACCCAAATCAATTCTCAAACACTGAAACAAAATGCTCTTTAGAAGTCTGTGTGGGAATTATTAAAAGAAGTAGTATGAATAGCTGACCAAGTGATAAAAGCTTCAATGACTATAGCCACTTTGGGATGTCGTCTGGCTACAGTTTGACATGGTTATCTTTAGACTCTAGAGGTCGATCCCTCCCCCATCCCTGTACCAGATCGCGTATTCCCAAACAGATAAACCCTTTGGAATATACTAAATTAAAGCTCTCCACCAGGGGAAAAGCTAAGTGTGTTATTAGACAGCTTCTGAGGACTTCAGATGAGATTCCTTTGTTGATGTAACTTTTTACTTGGGTTTCTTGTAGTTTTAAAATGCTTTGATCTATAATTTCCTTTGTGCTGTTACTATAAAAACACTATGAAGTTCATAAAGCTGCTCTATATGTTGGGGCACTGTATTTGAGAACTGAACATGTTTCTCTATGTGTGTTAACAAAAGGTAAAGTTGAAATTACTTCCAAAGTTAAAGAACTTCCCTGTTCCTGGCAGCTGATTTACTGTGCTGTTTATTACATACAGTGTAAGAGAGTTTACAGCCCTTGAACTATGCTGTTTTGATTGCTACACAACTTCGTCTTGAACTCTGCTATAACACAGGGACTCAACTTCATTCTTGGTGTTCCCAACAAGGAACAAGGACTTCTGCTCCTCAAATATAGTACCTGCCATAGGTGAATAGGGGAAGGGGGGAGTGGATGACCATCAGATACCATGTGGTCACTGTCAGCAAGGTAAACCTGGAGAGTGAGGGCCAAGCATTTGTTTAGAGTCCATCATCCATATAACTAAGCTTCACTTTTCCTTCTGGAACTATTTATTTATGTTTTTAATCTGTGATTCTCTATTCATCTATTAGTTGCTGCACGTGGGAAAATCTTAGTTTGTATTATGTTATCCAGAATACGAACAGGTGCCTGAATCATAACATATATTAAATAAATCATTATTTGGACCAATGAGGTAGTTTTCTAACTCATGGCAACTGATTGTTTTCTGGGCGTACAGATTTCTTACCTCTCTGACATTACCAGGGCATGAATAACTACAAACACTGACTATTAAGTAAATAATTTTTTAGGAGGAATGAAAATTAAAGAAAGAAGAAGCAACTAATTATTTCTTTAAATGATAATGCTAGTTCTCATGCTGCTGGATTTAGAAAGAAAATTAAAGCTGAATCTGAATTAAAAATGTAAGCCTCCTTTAGTCACCACAACACATCCCAGAAGTCCAGAAGGGCAGACAAAATAATAATTAAAATATTATTTTTTCCAGTTTCATTGAAAAGTACTCCAGTTATGCCTTAGGTGGAAGAATTAAATCGCTATGTATAATGTCAGGGTAGTAACTGCACATGTCAACTATAAGCTTCAGAGAAATTTTTTTGAGAATGTTAACAAAATGGATGATTCAGCTTAAAGTCTGAAATCTGTCAGAGTGTTGAGTAGGCTGATAAATTAACCTTATCCCATAGCTTAACCTGCAACATCAGCACTGAGGAGGATGTGGCAGAAAATTGCCACTAGTTTTATATCAGCCTGAGAACTTATATCAAACATGCATTCACACTCACAAACACACAAATACACACATACATACAGAGCAGAGAAAGATCATGCCTTTGATCAAAGCATTATTCACTTGTCTAGAAGACCTGGGTTCAATCATGTAATCATGATTCAGTATACGCTGGCATGAAAAGAGCTTCTAGAATTGAGGAAGAAAATGGTTTTACCATTTGGTTCTCTCTTTAGTTTGACTCAGCTCTCTTGACATTTCATTTCTCAGTAGAAATGTAGGAAAAAATTAAATGCATATGCAGTGGGAATATACCATCTTGTAACAGATTCTATTTTTTTTGAAAAGTCAAAAAGACTGCAAGACCTATGCATCCTCTTGAATCATCAGTTGTCACCCCTGCTTCTGCTTTGGAGACTCTGGTCTGTCTAAGACACTGTTTCATTATAACAATTTTTTTAAGGTTACTAGACATTCTACTTATATTTAAAGGATGAAAATCATAAGAAATCAAACATTACATACTTTGATTTTTGAACATTGGGACTGTCAGACTTACCTATGGGGATACAATGATTTTTAAGATATTATCTAAAAGATGAATAATTTATGTCTGAAGAATTAACCTTGGAGACACAGGCCTTCCTGCATTAATCAATGAATCATCAGGGGAAATCAATAAGATTCCCTCCGGAGTTATTTACAAGGAAAATATCTCTATTGGTAAGAATTTTAATTTATAATTTAATCATTAGATGTTTGGAGTATTTTCAAACAAATGTAAAAAACACTAGATTGGCTTTACTATCTAGGTTGTTTTAAGGGTCAGTTTAAAGATATCACTCTCCCCATCTCCATTTTTTAAAAATCAGAAAACCTTTCCATGACCCCATTTAACACTCACAAAGAATTATAATTTTTTCCTGTATTTCTCTAGTAGTTTCATCACCATTTTGTTCTACTTGTTTTAATTTCTATAAAAGTTCTAAAAACAGAAATTATATCAGTTTATCTTGGTATTCTCTGTAGAGATATGCATAAAAATGTAGTTATGCAATTACTGTATAATGAATAAATAAATGTGATAATTAGCTTAATTAGCAATTAAGCTAGTAATTAGGATATTTGGTACATAAACATGAACCATTAACATAAAGACATATTTATAATTTCAGAGAATTACTGATTAATAGAATTTTTCTCTACACATGTATTTGAAATCCACTTAAAGCTCTGGAGTTTATGGGCTGAAAAGTAATGATTGTTATGCATTGTTATTATTCTTTTGGAGTAATATATTACCTTCCCTATGACTATGAAATTCTTCCTCCCCCAAACTTCATTCATGATTAATGCTTGGCATTTAAAAAACATGGATTATGTTAAAAGGAAAAGATTTAAAATACAAAGACTGCTTTTTTAGCACAGCATATGAATGACTAGGAAAGGAAAACAAAGCAAGGAAGAGACTTCCAGGTCAGAATCAACAGTTTTCATGAATCAAATGAACCTAACAGATATCTACAGAGCATCTCACTCAAACACAGAGAATATACATTCTTCTCAGCACCTCTCAAGACACCTTCTCCAAAACTGAGCATATACTCAATCACAAAGAAAGCCTCAACATATACAAGAAGCCTGAAATAACCACTTGTATCTTCTTAGACTACCATGAATTAAAGATAGATTTGAACAACAGAACAAGAGAAAACCTACAGACTGGCGGAAACTGAACAACTCTCTACTCAATGACCATTGGGTCAGGGAAGAAATAAAGAAAAAAATTAAAGTCTTTATGGAATTTAATGAAAATAAAGGCACACCATATTTAAACTTATGGGACACAGTGAAAGGCATGACATATGCAACCTTATGGGACACAAACTTATGAGTGAAGAGGAAAGTTCATAGTTCTAAGAGTCTTTATAAAGAAATTAAAGCATTCTTATACTAGCACCTAAAAGCTCTAGAACAAGGTGAAGCAAACTCAACAAAAATGAGCAAATGACTAAAATTAATCAAACTCGGGGCTGAAATCAATAACTTAGAAACAAAGAGAACAACACAAATAATCAAAGAAACCAAGTGCTGTTTCGTTGAAAAATTCAACAAGATAAACAAACCCTTAGTCAAATTAACTAAAAGGCAGAGAGATAGTATCCAAATAACAAAATCAGAAATGAAAAAAGGAACATAATGAGAGACTCTGAGTAAATCCAAAGAATCAATAGATCTTACTTCAAAAGCCTGTACTCCACAAAATTGGAATAACTTAAAGGGAATGGACAATTTTCTAAATAGATTTCACCTACCAAAATTAAATCAAGATTAGGGAAACAGTTTATACCAAGAAAAGCCCAGGGCCGATGGTTGTAGCACAAAGTCTACCAGACTTTCAAAGAAGACTTAACATCAACATTCCTCAAACTATTTCACAATGTAGAAAGAGAAAGAACATTGCCAAACTCATTCTCTGAAGCCACCATCACCCTGATACCTAAACCACACAAAATTCAACAAAAAGGAGAATTTCAGACCAATCCCTTCATGAACATCCCTTCATGATGCAAAAATACTCAATAAAATACTTGCAAACTGAATCCAAGAACAAATCAAATACATCATTCACCATGATCAAGTAGTCTTCATCCAAGGAATGCAGAAATATTTTAACATACAAGAAAACCCATCAATGTAATCCACCATATAAATAAACCAAAAGAAAAAAGCACATGTTTGTCTCATTCAAAGCAGAAAAAGCCTTGATGAAATCCAACATCTCTTCATGAAAAAAGCCTTGGAGAGATCAATGATATAAGGCACATACCTAAACACAATAAAGGCAATATACAACAAGCCAATAATCAACATCATATTAAATGAAGAGAAACTTAAAGCAATTCCACTGAAATCAGGGACAAGACAAGGCTGCCCACTATCTGTGTGTGTATTCAATACAGTAATTGAAGTTCTGGCTAGGACAATAAGGCGACTAAAGGAGATCAAGGTGATGCAAATTGAAATCAAAGGATCACTATACAGAGATGATATGATAGTATAATTAAATGATGCCAAAAGTTCTGCCACAGAACTCTTATAGCTGATAACACCTTTAGCAAAGTGGCTGGATATAAAAATTAACTCAAAACATCAGTAGCCCTTCTTTACACAAACAACAAAAGGTCTGAGGAAAAAAATTAGGGAAACAATAACCTTCACAATAGCCACAAATACTATAAAATATCTTGGTGTAACTCCAATCAAACAAGTGAAAGATTTGTATGACAAGAACTTCAAGACATTGAAGAAGATATTAGATGGAAAAATGTCCTGTTCTCATGGATTGATAGGATTAACATAGTAAAAATGGTCATCTTTCCAAAAGCAATCTACAGATTCAATGCAATTCTTATCAAAATTCCAACAGAATTCTTTACCTTAAAAGAACAATTCTAGACTTCATATGGAAAAATAAAAGATCCAGAATAGCTAAAACAATTCAGTACAATAAAAGAACTTCTGGAAGTATTCATGATTTCAAGCTATAATACAGAGCAGTAATAATAATAATAATAATAATAATAATAATAATAATAATAATAATAATAAACTGCCTAGTACTATCAGAAAACCCAGAAAGTTGGTCAATGGAATTGAATTGAAGACCCAGAAATAAACTCATACACATATGGACACCTGATTTTTGGCAAAGAACCAAAAGCACACAATAGAAAAAAAGATAACATCTTCAACAAATGGTGCTGCTCTAACTGGATGTCCACATGCAGATGAATGCAAATAGGTCCATATTTATCACTCTGCACAAAACTCAAGTCCAAGTGGATCAAAGCCCTAGGCATAACACCAGACACACTAAATCTATTAGAAGAGAAAGTGGGAAAAGCCTGGAACTCATTGGCAGAAGAGACAACTTCCTAAACAGAACACCAACAGCCCAGGCTCTAATATCAATAATTAATAAATTGGACCTCATACAATTGAAAAGATTCTTTAAGATAAAGGACACTGTCAAAAGAACAAAATGGCAGCCCACCAGCCCTACATCTGACAGAGGGCTAATATTCATAATATATAAAGACCTCAAGAAATAAAACACTGACAAAACAAGCCAATTAAAAATGGAGATAGGTTGTTTCCTGTTTTCTTCTTCTTCTGGTGTCCATCCTCTTTGCCTTTCAGGATGGGGATTGAGCATTTTAGTTAGGGTCCTCTCTTTTGCTTAGTTTGTTTAGATATACCAATTTTATTGGGTTTATCCTATGTTGTATGTTTATATGAGTGAGTATATACCATGTGTGTCTTTTTGCTTCTGGGACAATTCACTCAGGATGATCCTTTCCTAGGAACCTGCTACAGAAGGTCTCTGAAAGCCAGAAGAAAAAAAACAGGAAACAACCTAGGAACCTGCCACAGAGGGCCTCTGAAAGCCTCTGCCCTGCAGACTATCAAAGCAGATGCTGAGCCTGATGGCCAACTGTCGGGCAGAGTGAACAGAATTTTAGGTAAGAAGTGGGAAATAGCAAGAGCTGGAGAGGACTGGAACTCCACAAGGAAAGCAACAGAACAAGAAAATTTGAACACAGGGAACTTCCCAGAGAATCATACTCCAACCAAGGACTATCCATGGAGATAACCTGGAACCCTGACAATGCAGCCACTTCTGATGAGAACTGATAGCCTAAGATCAGAAAGAAGGAGAGGAGGACCTCCCCTATCAGTGGACATGGGGAGGGGCATGCATGCAGAAAGGGGAGAAAGGGTGGGACGGGGAGGGGAGGAGGGAGGGGCTTATGGGGGTACAAAATGAATAAAGTGTAATTAATAATAATAATAAAATAGAAAAAAATGGAGATAGACCTAAACAGAATTCTCAACAGAGGAAACTCTAATGGCTGAGAAGCACTTAAATGTTCAATGTCCTTAGTCATCAGGGAAATCCAAATCAAAATACCTCTAAAGGCTGAGAAGCACTTAAATGTTCAATGTCCTTAGTCATCAGGGAAATCCAAATCAAAATGCCTCTGAAATTCTTTCTTACACCAGTCAGAATGGCTGAAATCAAAATCTCAGGGGACAGCACATGCTAGGAAGATGTGGAAAAAGGTGTACGCTCTTCCATTACTGATGGGAGTGAAAACTTTTACAACCACTTTGTAAATCAATCTGGAATTTTCTCAGAAAACTGGGAGGAGACCTACCTCAAAACGCTGCTATACCCAAAAGATGCTCCACCATACCTCAAAGAAACTTGCTCAACTATGTTCATAGCAGCTTAATCTATAATAGATAGAAACTGGAAACAACCCAGATGTCCATCAACAGAAGGATGGACAGAGAAATTGTGGCACATTTACACAGTGGAATACTACTCAGCTATTAGAAAAAAAAAGGAAATCATGATATTTGCAGGCAAATGAATGGAACTAGAAAAGATCATCCTGAGTGAGGTATCCCAGATCCAGAAAGATACACAGGGTATGCTGTAATACAAGTTTTGGTTTCTTTAAAAACCCTATTATGTTATGTAAATATGTTTTTGTATTGATCCCAAGTGTGGGATTTTAGTTTAGGCTTTAGTTTGTTCACAGACGATAACTTTCTGGTGAGGGGCACGATCTTTGACATCTGGTAAAGACCTGCCTCATGCATTACGGAGAGGGCGTGGCCTAGGGCTCTGAGGATATCAATATAAGAGTCCAGAAAGAGAACGTGTGATCTCCAGTAGTGATGTGTGGTGAGTGTCAGGTTGGAGAAACAAGAGATGGAAGGTAAAGTGGCTTGGAGAGAGACAGATATGATTCAACACATATCTGCTTGCTAGTCTGTTGTTAATGAAGAAATGGTATAGCTGTAAAAGCTGTTTGTCCCTAAACAGCCAAAAGGAGTAAAAGGATTTGTGTCACCTTTACCCACAAACCTTCTTCCCCCTACCTAGGGCTTGGGGTTGGGGGGGAGTTGGAAGGTAGAGGCTTCAAGGAACCTCAAATAAAAAAGAATTTAAAAATGAGCACTACAGTATGTATTCACAAGTAGATTTTAGCTAAATAATTCAGGATAACCATACTACAGTCCACAGACCTAAAGAAGCTAAGTAACAAGGAGGACCCAAGGGAGAATACTTAATTTCCACTAAGAAATGGAAATAGAGTAGATGTCAACTGTGGATGAAGAGAGAGCACAGGACTGGAGAGGCTGTGGGAATCAGAGGTTGGGAGAGCTGGGGAGATCAGAGGGCAGGGAGAGAGAAGGGAAATTGTGCAGGGAGGACATCTCTGAGACAAGGTAGAGACCTGTGACAGAGTAGGCTACTGGGAGGATATTGGGGTGACTGTAGCTGAGACTCCTTAGCAGCTGAGGACATGAAGACTCAAGTGACCTCCTCCTAGCCAGGTAGCACTTCCAGTAAAGGGAGGGGGCACTATCCAACCCACAAAACATTTGACCCAATATTTACCCTGCCTATAGAACTTGCAAGAATAAAGATGAAACAGAGAATAGAGAAAACCAACCATGAGTGGCTCAACCTAAAACCCACTCCATAGGAGAAAGCCAACCCCTGACACTATTAATCATACCCTGCTCTGCTTGTAGCCAGTATCCTAGTGTGACTGTCCTCTGTGAGGCTCTATCCAGCAGTGGGTAGTTTCTGACACGGACTGCTTTTGAATCACTTCCCTTTGCTTGACCTCAAACTAACTTTGGTATTGTGTTCTAATCTTCTGGCTCCTAATTCTCTGGCTTGCTCTCTCTCTAAAACTCTGGTCCATTGTGTCAAATCTTTCTCTGATTTATCACTTTCATCTCCTCAATTAGACATCTATTTCAAACATCATTGCCTCCTTCTATAAACTAGTCTTACTTTCATTGTTTGGGATTAAAGGTGTATATTGAGGGCTTATCTGCATTCCAGCCAGATCATACTGTAATTCAGGACATGTCTGCATTCCAGTTGTATCACTTAGACTTAGAAGGCCTTTATATGTGTCTTTCCAGAGCCACCATGTTGCTGTTATATTCCTCTACACATACACATTAAAAACGAATCTCCCTTAAACCGTAACTATGATGAACAAAGGAATATCCTAAACTTTTAACAAATCCAAAGTTTATTATTATGACTATTATTGTCTCCACTTTCATATATGCTGAGGAACTGTTGAGTGCCACCCTGATATAGCCTGAGTCAGGAACACAGGATGAAGGAAAATTCTTAAGATGTTTAGCTTAAATGAATCCCAGAAAAATATCAACGATAGTGGCAGGATTGAAAATATAATCCAAATAAATTAAATCAACAAAGGCTGTGAGCAAGAACAGTGAATACTATTTCTAAAGTTTTTTGAGAGTTAGAACCAAAAAAAAAAATCTCATGTCACCTTCTTTTCTGAAAAATACTCAGTATTGAATTTTTAGAAGCTTGTGACTGTGTTAGCATGCTCATGTTGGGACCAGGAATTGAATAAAACAACAACAACAACAACATAGAGCTCCTTTTCTCTCCTTCCCTTTAATGACATCTTACTAGTTCCTCCCAGTAGCAAAAGTCAGATTAAAGCTAAACACCAAAGGGACTCCACTTGGCAGTTTCTAAGTGCTGACAGGAAAAAGTGGAGAAAGTGAGATCAGGGTCAAAGAAGCAGAGTATAAATTGCCACCATATGTATGTTATGTGTAAAGTGCCCAAACTTAAGAAAAATATCCAATGTTTGTGTTTTTCAGACTCTAAAACTTTCTCTTTCTCCTGTGTGCTGTAATTATTTTAGAGATTGCAAACAAGAATAGTGAGGTTTCCCAAGACAAAAGTATAAAATTCATTACAAACAAAGATAAATTATAAGTCCCATTGCTTTACCATTCCTTGGAGATTTGATTCCTCTATGATTTGAACAGTCAAACTCAATTCATCAATATATTTATCATCCTCAGAACTTGTTTACAAAACAAATCATTTCTAGCAGGAAATATCAGAACCATAGGGATTTGATCCCTCTGAAACAATTTTGCTATATAATACCAAATGTCTGCATGTCAATGCTATCATTGTGAACTTCTTTTGCTCCTTCAGGTAGGATCTCCATGGTCTTTTAAGATTTATAACAGAAACAAATATTTAATTGATAAATTGATTTGCAACCTATAATTCTAATTAAGAATCAATTATATTAAAATGCTACTATTTTTCTCTGTCTAAGGTACTCACAGATAAAGGACAAAGAGGCGTACAGTTGCATGATGGAAAAGTAGATTAATACCTTTTAAGGTATTAAGGAAAGAGAACTTTAATGCCTGTCAATACTATTGACTGTTATTAATAGGGAAACACTTATCTAGATGTTAATGCATCTTTAACCATATAAAAGCCAGTCTTTGCCCTTAAGGAATCTGTACTTTGATTCTGAATCTTGCTCACAATTTGACTCTCATCTTCATCATGACTCTAGTCACTTCAGCATTTTAAGTATTTGCTGCATGTCATATGTTCTTGAAAGATTTTCCTGAATAAACTTCATACAGAATTGACTTATGTATGAAAAGATTTTTTTTTTTGGATGAGAAAGTTAAGACACAATGATATTAATGATTAAGTCAAGGCATACACTAGGACCAAGAGGATCTAAGACTTAAACTCAGGGAGTGGTAGAGACACTGGGTGTAATTGCATTCTTCTTACTCTCAGTTCATATTTGCTTTATAGGAAATGGTAGTCAGTAATTCCCTTTGAATTCACAATATTACACTACAATGAAAACAGTTTCCCAATTTCTATGACCAACTGGCTGAAAAATTGGACACAGTTGCATTTCTAATCTTTATTGATTATTTAAAATCAACCAGAGGTACATTCCTTGAAGGCACATTCTCTAATTACTGTAGAGGACTGAGTCATGCAGGAAGCCCAAACATGAGAGATTATCAAGGTACAGTGAATTTCAAGAGTGCTAGTCTGGCATGCTCAGATGCACTTATGTCATTCAAAAATATTTAGATGTATTGGATTAAGCTATGTAGCATATTGTGTTATTTTTCTCTAAAGCAAGGCCCTTTCCCTAAACTACTGAGTATGTAATCGAAAATTCTCATAGCATTTGTTACAAATTGTGGTATATCTATGCAATAGAATATTACTCAGCAATAAAAAAACAAGGAAATCATGAAATTTGCAGGTAAATGATGGGATCTGGAAAAGATTATCCTGAGTGAGCTCTCCCAGAAGCAGAAAGATGCACACGGTATATACTCACTCATAAAGACATATAATATAGGATAAACCTACTAAAATCTGTACACCTAAAGAAACTAATCAAGAGGGAGGACTCTTGCTAAAAAGACTGAATTTTTTTAAATCTTTTTTGTGTGTGTTGCCCTCTTAGTGCAGTAGGCAGTGAGTCAGTCTCATAAATCTTAACATTTCAATAAATAAATACATTAAAATATGACTCTAAAAATTTCAAGTCTCTGAAGAAAGAATTAGAGGAAGATATGAGAAGATGGAAAGATCTCCCATGCTCATGGCTTGGCAGGATTAACATAGTAAAAATGGCCATCTTACCAAAAGCAATCTACAGATTTAATGCAATTCCCATCAAATTGCCAACACAATTCTTTACAGACCTGGAAAGAAAAATTCTCAACTTCGTATGGAATAACAAGAAACCGAGAATTGCTAAAACAATCCTCTACAATAAAAGATCTTCTGGAGGTATCTCCATCCCTGATCTCAAGCTGTACTATAGAGCAACAGTTATAAAAACTGCATAGTACTGGCATAGAAACAGAATGGTGGATCAATGGAATCGAACAGAAGACCCAGAAATAAACCCACACACTTACGGACACCTGATTTTTGACAAAGATGCCAAAACCATACAATGGAAAAAAGATAGCATCTTCAACAAATGGTGCTGGTCCAACTGGATGTCTACATGTAGAAAAATGAAAATAGATCCATACTTATCACCCTGCACAAAACTGAAGTCCAAGTGGATCAAAGACCTCAACATAAAACCAGACACATTAAATCGGCTAGAAAAAAAAAGTGGGGAATACCCTAGAACTCATTGGTACAGGAGAAAACTTCCTGAACAGAACACCAACAGCACAGGCTCTAAGAGCAACAATCAATAAATGGGACCTCATGAAATTGAAAAGCTTCTGTAAAGCAAAGGACACAGTCATCAAAACAAAGCGACTGCCTACAGATTGGGAAAGAATCATCACCAACCCTTTATCTGACAGAGGACTCATATCCAATATATATAAAGAACTAAACAAGCTGAAAAGCAACAAACCAAGTAATCCACTTAAAAAATGGGGAACAGAGCTAAAGTGAGAATTCTTTGTAGAGGAATATCGAATGGCAGAGAAGCACTTAAAGAAATGTTCAACCTCATTAGCCATTAGGGAAATGCAAATCAAAACAACCTTGAGATTTCACCTTACACCCATCAGAATGGCCAAGATGAAAAACTCAAGGGACAACACATGCTGGAGAGGTTGTGGAGAAAGGGGAACTCTTCTCCACTGCTGGTGGGAATGTAAACTGATACAACCACTCTGGAAATCATTCTGGCGCTTTCTCAGACAACTAGGAATAGCGCTTCCTCAAGATCCAGCCATACCACTCCTAGGCATATACCCAAAAGAGGCTCAAGTACACAAAAAGGACATTTGCTCAACCATGTTTGTAGCAGCTTTATTTGTAATAGCCAGAAGCTGGAAACAACCCAGATGCCCCTCAACTGAAGAATGGATGCAGAAACTGTGGTACATCTATACAATGGAGTATTACTCAGCAATGAAAAATAAGGAAATCATGAAATTTGCAGGTAATGGTGGGACCTGGAAAGGATCATCCTGAGTGAGTTGTCCCAGAAGCAAAAAGACATGCATGGTATATACTCACTCATATAAACATACAATATAGAATAAACCCACTAAAATCTGTACATCTAAACAAACTAAGCAAAAGAGAGGACCCTAACTAAAATGTTCAATCCCCATCCTGAAAGGCAAAGAGGATGGACATCAGAAGAAAAAGAAAATAGGAAAAACCTCAGAACTAGCTACAGAGGGCCTCTGAAAGCCAGAAGAAAACAGGAAACAACCTTGAAACCTGCCACAAAGGGCCTCTGAAAGCCTCTGCAGTATAGACTGTCAAAGCAGATGCTGAGCCTGATGGCCAACTGATGGGCAGAGTGAATGGAATTTTATGTAAGAAGTGGGAAATAGTAAGAGCTGGAGGGGATGGGAACTCCACAAGCAGGGCAACAGAACAAGATTATTTGAACACAGGGAACTTCCCAGAGACTCATACTCCAACCAAGGACTATTCGTGGAGATAACCTAGAACCCCTGCACAGATGTAGCCCATGGCAGTTCAGTGTCCAAGTGGGTTACATAGTAATGGGAAGAGGGACTGCCTCTGACATAATCTGATTGGCCTGCTCTTTGATCACCTCCCCCTGATGGGGGAGCAGCCTTACCAGGCCATGGTAGAAGATAATGCAGCCACTTTTGATGAGAACTGATAGACTAAGATCAGAAAGGAGAGGAGAACCTCCCCTATCAGTGGACTTGGGGAGTGGCATGCATGCAGAAAGGGGAGGGAGGGTGGGATCAGGAGGGGAGGAGGGAAGGGCTTATGGGGGGATACAAAATGAATAAAGTGTAATTAATAAAATAAAAAAATGAAAAAAATAAAATACAACTCTAGTACCACAAAGTGCTTGTATATGTAGCACCCACAATTATTGAATAAGAAGAGCATAAAATAGTTAAGATTTTGGTTAGATAATTTGGTTTGTATCTTATTATCCTAGTCAATAGTTCTAATGTCCCCAAATGCAGAATGGAATGGTGTAATAAATGTTAACCTTTTCATGTCAATTCAGAAAACAACTCACAAGGTGACTTGTTTCTGCTCCTGTTGTACTTCTATTGTATAAAGACCAGTATCCAACAGCATCATAAATTTGTATGTGTCACTGTAAGAAGATGCCTAAATTTTGTGATGGTCTCCATAGTCACTTTCGCTCCGTTTAAATGTTTTTATTTATTTATTTATTTATTGTATTTTATTTTTTCTTATCAGTTACATTTTATTAACTCTGTACCCCAGCCGTGTCCCGATCCCTCATTCCCTCCCAGTCCCTGCCTCCCTCCCTCATCTCCACCATGCCCCTTGCCAAGTCCACTGATAGTTTAAATGTTAAGAGACACAATTTGGAACATCCTATGTGCTACGTCACTACGTGGTTAATCTGGCTATTATTTCTGATGATTTATAGCAAGGATCCTATATTGAATTTGCTATATTCATTGAAACATTCAAGAGTTGAAATCAGTAGCAGCATGGTAAAGTCAGAACAGTTTGAGGACTCCCTTTTGGATTGTCACATTGTCTCCTGCTGTTTTACCAGAGGCTGTAGACACACGTTTGCTTTGACTTTGACACCAGCCCATCATGAACACTGAATGCCACCAAGGTATGTCAACAGCTATAAAAACATGATATTAATTGTACGTGGAGTGTAGTTACAGATATTTTTGTATGCATGAAGGAGGTAAGGTACATTTGTTGTTCCACACGAATTATATTCTACATGAGCAAAATGTGCTGAGAAAAAGAGAGCTTGAGCAGTGTATGAAAGTTAAAAACTATTTGTTGATAAAGGGTTACTTGGGTTGGGCAAGAGTGGAGAAAATCATAGCTGGAAAAACCTTCATGGGAGACCAGAGAGGCATGTGAAGAGATCTTGATTTCATAAGGCTATGCACAGTTTTTATAGTTTCACGTTTCTAAAATCTTTTACTTGTGAGAAACGGATAAGGTTCAAATCCTTCACAAAATTAGGATCACATTTTCAAACGAAAACATTTACATCCATGTGTTCAGGGAAACAATAAAGAAATGTGATAAACACTTGCTAACCAAAAGACACTTGAGACATAAAAAGATTTGCAGAAAAAAATTCTTAGAAGGTCATTTTAAAGTTACAATTTTATCATCCATCTATCTATCCATCTATCTATCATCTACCCATCTTTATCAATTATCATCTATCTTTCTATGTAATATATGTATCAGTCCTATCTATTGATTAATTTAAAACATATCCATGTATTATCTCTCTATATGTCTATCCATCTATCTATCTATCTGTCTATCTATCTATATAATGATAAACCATCTACCTTTCTATTTTTCTGTATGTTTGTGTTCAAGACTGGATTACTCTCTGTAGCCTTCGCTGTCCTGGACTCCCTTTGTAGACCAGGCTGGCCTAGAATGCACAGAGACCCACTTACATCTGCTTAATTGAGTGCTGAGATTACAGGAATGAATCAATTGTACCTGGCTTCTTTCTATAATCTATCAACATTTCTCTATTAATTTAGATATTTATAATATCAGTCCAATGATCACAAGGTTATTTATGTTATGTATGTTAGCAATTTGAGAAAACAGGACAATTAATCAAATAGTATGAAGGAGATAATGAATGAATACAAATATCCAAATAAACTTTTATTTAATTTTAAAGGTCTTGTTTGATGTCAGTAAGAAAAAATGTTAAAGAAAAACTACACAGTGGTGACTGAGTTTATTTTGATGGGGCTGACAGATCGAGCAGAGCTGCAGCCTGTGCTCTTCGTGGTCTTCCTAGTCATCTACCTCATCACTGTGATTGGCAACGTGAGCATGATTTTCTTAATCAGAAGTGACAGCAAGCTTGACACTCCCATGTACTTCTTCCTCAGCCACCTCTCCTTTGTAGATCTCTGTTATGCCACCAATGTCACCCCTCAGATGCTGGTTAACTTTTTATCCAAGAGAAAAACCATTTCTTTTATTGGCTGCTTCATACAGTTCCACTTTTTTATAGCCCTGGTGATCACAGATTACTATATGCTCACAGTGATGGCATACGATCGCTACATGGCCATCTGCAAACCGTTGTTATACACCAGAAAAATGTCCAGAGGTGTCTGCCTCTCTCTTGTAACTGTACCGTACATTTATGGCTTTGCAAATGGTCTGGCACAGACAATCTTAATGCTTCGATTAACATTCTGTGGACCCAATGAGATCAATCACTTCTATTGCGCAGACCCGCCTCTCATGGTCCTTGCTTGCTCAGACACCTATGTCAAAGAAACTGCCATGTTTGTGGTGGCAGGATCCAACCTCACCTGCTCTCTCTCCATCATCCTCATCTCCTACATTTTCATCTTTACAGCCATCCTGCGAATCCGTTCTGCAGAGGGGAGGCGCAAGGCCTTCTCCACTTGTGGCTCCCATCTGATGGCTGTCACTGTTTTTTATGGGACATTGTTTTGTATGTACCTCAGGCCCCCTTCTGAGAAGTCTGTAGAGCAGGGGAAAATTGTGGCTGTCTTTTATATCTTTGTAAGTCCAATGTTGAACCCTTTAATCTATAGCCTCAGAAACAAAGATGTGAAAAGAGCAATAAGGAAAGTTGTCAAGAAGGAAGTATTCATGAAGTAAGCTGAGGGTTGCAACCTTTGCTTTCTTAGTCAATGGGAATTTCAAATTAGCAAATTACTTTCTGCCACCGATTACTTTTAATTTCTTTTTCTCACAAATGCCATGTAGTACAGTACAAAGTGTATGCTACTTGTAAATTAGATATTATCCTTCATTTTTAAGACTGAATTTAAAAAGTCTAAAACTGGAAGGAGATACTGCCATTGCTCTATGAAGTTAATGTGGTACATGGAACGTAGTTTTAGCAAGAATAAAATTGTTGTACATCTATACAATGGAGTATTACTCAGCAATGAAAAATAAGGAAATCATGAAATTTGCAGGTAAATGGTGGGACCTGGAAAGGATAATCCTGAGTGAGTTGTCCCAGAAGCAAAAAGACACACACGGTATATACTCACTCATATAAACATACAACATAGAATAAACCCACTAAAATCTGTACATCTAAACAAACTAAGCAAAAGAGAGGACCCTAACTAAAATGTTCAATCCCTATCCTGAAAGGCAAAGAGGATGGACATCAGAAGAAAAAGAAAACAGGAAACAACCTCAGAACCTGCCACAGAGGGCCTCTGAAAGCCTCTGCAGTATAGACTGTTAAAGCAGATGCTGAGCCTGATGGCCAACTGATGGGCAGAGTGAATGGAATTTTATGTAAGAAGTGGGAAATAGTAAGAGCTGGAGAGGACAGGAATTCCACAAGGAGAGCAACAGAACAAGAAAATTTGAACACAGGGAACTTCCCAGAGACTCATACTTCAACCAAGGACTATCCATGGAGATAACCTGGAATCCTGACAATGCAGCCACTTCTGATGAGAACTGATAGCCTAAGATCAGAAAGAAGGAGAGGAGGACCTCCCCTATCAGTGGACATGGGGAGGGGCATGCATGCAGAATGGGGGGGAGGGTGGGACCTGGAGGGGAGGAGGGAGGACTTAAGGGGGGATACAAAATGAATAAAGTGTAATTAATAAAAGTTAAATAAAAAATTAAAAAAGAGTAAAATTGTCAAGTGCTGTGGAAGTTCCTTTACTTATGTGTCTGAAATTCACCATCCATTGTTCTTTCTCTGCAAAATTTTTTTATGTGTTCACTCCTAAAATTTTCAAGGCTATATCTCAGATTATTACTCCACGGTGAATCTTTCAAATGATCTGATTGATCTGAGTGAATTTTTATACGTGCCATCTTGATTGAAATTCCAAATCTCCACCTGCTTGTCTTGGTGTTCTTCTGTTACTGAGTGCGCATTCCATTCAGTCTCTGCTGCTCTAGTGTTTTACCATTGTCTAGTGTTCGCAAATCAACAGTAATTTGATTCTTTTGACATATTAATGTACAGCTGTTTGTGCATAAAACTCATGTTTTACCATTCACATTTGTTTGTGTACTTTAGGTTTCTCTTGTGACATGTCCCATCCTTTGCCTATTTTAATTCTGTAATGTTTATATTTTTCCTATTCATTTAGAATTATTTATTATTAAACTATTTCTTTGTATTTCTGTATGTACCCTTTTATATAAAAAGGCATAAATTTCCATTGCATATCTTTTTGTAATAGTGTAGGAATGTTAGCATGTTGGGTTTTTAAGAATTTATTGTTTGAGATTTATTTTTTGAATTGTATGTAAATTAGTGTTTTGTCTGCATATGTGTTTGTGCAGCAGAGGGCTGTCATTTCTGTGCAGCTCAGAAATGAATGAAGAATCTCTCTGGAAGTGGAGTTAGCAGATGGTCGCTGGCTATCATAAAGGTGATAGGAATTGAACTCAGGTCCTCAGGAAGACCATCAGAGCACTTAACTGCTGCGTCACCTTTCCAGCTCACACATAAAAAAGATTCATATTTGATCCCATTACACTATTTGTACAGAGGAAGTTATACTCCCCACATAATTAAAGTGATGTTCATCTATAACATTCAATTATTTTAAGGTTGCATTTGTTTAATTTGAAGCAAACTACAGCTCACTCCCAAAAATATGATATAAAATCTCTCTTTGTGAATTCAAGTTATTTGTGTCAGATTTTCACATGACGTCACCGTTGTTTTGAAACAGAAGTTCTTCTTGGTTAGTTGTCTTTCTGTCTTTATTTCCTGCAGTAAATACTGTGTGTTTCTAGTTCCCCTGTAGAATTACCTCTGTAGAAAGTTGTTTGCATAGCCATAGATTAATATAACTTGGTTTTGCTAGATTTCAAACTTCACAGAAGGAAACCGGTAACTTTTTTGCAATAGCATTTTTACTAAAATGGTTGGATTTATAAACACTACCTAATTTAGGAGCACTTTTCACTCAGTCTCTTATCCCTGTTCCATTTACTCACAGCATATGTATCCGTTCTGTTCTGAAGAAACAACTTCATATTGCTACTTTTCTGTTGATAGGAAATGCTGCTGACATACGTCATGCAATTCTAAATATGTAACCCTGAAAAATGCTGCTATTTGTGGTTCAGAATATATGAACATCTAAACCTTTTTCTGTGTGTTGTCAATGCTTTTCCAACTCGTACTCATGACAACAGCTCCTGTTTCCTTTACTTCGCATTCCTGCCTATGCATGACATAGTAGGACTTGGTCCTGGGTTCTCCAGCTAGGTTATGTCAATACAGAGGTACAGAAAGGAAAATCATTCCTAAGCAGCATGGTCACACTTGAATTTGCTTGACATATTGCCACTAATTATAACATTTGATGTCATATGACTCTCAATTGGACAGGACACAGATGGAAGGTGATTCATTTGCTTCTATAACTAGCAAAGGCAAACCAGAAACACCTCAAACATTAGGATGAAAATACCTATTGTGACTATTTTTACCCCACTGTAATCTGTATTAAATACATAACATATTCCACTCTGTTCTAGATTGGAGACTAGCATTAAAGCAAGGTTCTCCTCTATTGTCTGATCTTAAAAATATCTAATGATGAATGACAATTAAAAAGATCATAACTCAGATAAAGTTTAAGCAGTGGAGGCTCATGGCATAAAAAAATTCCAAGCTTGAGGCCCCAGGAGGCAAGGAGAGTGGCTACAGGCTCCATTGCCATTGAGACCTGGAACCAGAAAGAACATCTCATTTTTACTTTCTCCTGCTATAGACACTCAGGAAGGATTTCTACTTGTATAGACGAGAAAACCTCAGCATGCACTTGCTGGGTCTGGAGGGGGAGGAAAAGGACACAGGGCTTCTTTTCTTTTCTTTTCTTATCCTGCCTCTGACATTTCCCTGGTTCCTCCCTTTTGTCAAAGTCAGTGTTAAACAGCAAGTTAATCTATGCATGATGTTCATTACTCTAGGTTGGGAAAAAAATTGGAAATCTGAGAACAAAGGGAATACAGCTGGAACAGCAAATGTGTCTCCTCATTAGACTGTCTGTGTCTATGAATACACAGGGAATAACAGCAATTTCTATTAAAAAACTGGATGTGAGGCTCAAAATAATTTCAAGCTAAGTCAATTGACTTTCTAGACTCCAAAATGCCCAGTCAATAGTTCAAATTATTTTATATTTTGAAAACGTGCTTTTTCAATATTTATTACATTTATTACATTTATTCTTAACTTTTTTTATTTATTTTTATTTTTATTTTAGTTTTAATATAATTACATTATAATTAAATTAAATATAATGATGCATGCTTTCAGTTCTAGCATTCTAAGCAAAGATAGGCAAATATGAGTTTCTTGGTCAGCCTGGTCTGCACAGGGAGTTTCAGGCTAGCCAAGGCTATGTATCCAGGGCTCTGCCTCAAAAACAAAACATAAAATAAATAAATTTTCACTTCCTTATTGCCTCTTTTCAGTGTCTTATCTGCCCTATTACATCTTTTCAAATCAATTTCAAATCCTTTCTATTAATTATTACTGTCACATGTCCATATAAAAACACATAAAGATACAAATATAACCTGTGATTTGATTTTGTGTTGTTTTTCTGTGTATATGTTTTCAGGATTGACCATTTATCACCGGATAGCTAAATAGGGGGTCATCCCTTGGCTCCTTATTAGTAGTCATTAATATATATATATATATATATATATATATATATATATAATAACAATTAAAAATAAAGATATTTAGCACAAGCTAAAGTAAACAATGAGTTCTTTGGTTCATCATTCTTAGAAGATTTGAATCCCTGATGACTCTGGAGAGAAGACTGAACTCCTGCTTTCAGTGGATTTAGGGTTTTAGAACAGGAAGCTAGGGGTTATTCATAATCTAAACAATTTACTCCGAGTGATAATTGAACCCTAGGGAATTGCTTTTATGAGAACTTGCTCCTATAAACTGTTCAGATCCTTCACCTTGGTGCTGCCCTTGCAAAGTCACTCTCGTCTCACAGGTAGGAATAGCAAACACTCTTATTTAATTTTAGAATGTGGAGATATGCATTTCAATAGGTAAAAACTGAACTTTAATGACTTAGTAATATCACTACTGAAGATCTTCTACACTTCTCAGAGTAAGTAGTCATTTATCAATATGACTTATTTAGTATTTTAATACCCTATTCTATAAAACCTAAGTCTTCATTTGTAGAACAGCAAAATGTAATGTGCAAGAAGCCTTGAGTGGTGCATTTACAGAGTACCTAAATGACACTGTTCTGTCAGTGGTATTGTGGTTATTGTGAAAGAGCCAGGTTACAAACCTGTCTGTGTGGACATATGTCATCAAAGAGGCATGGACATGTTCCATGATACGGTGTCTATGAGCACTTCACTTCTGCACTAATGCCTGCCATATTGTCTTGGGTGGATTCATAAAATGATAATTGTTTCAGCATGATGTAAAAGAATACAGAATTTATGCTTTTTAGAAATCTGTATAGAATTCATTGTTTTAGCATTATTGAAACTTTCTATGAGTATTAGACTGAGATAAAGATACAAAAAATCGTCATGGCTTGAGGCGTTGTTTCTCAGTATTCTTTCATTCCTGCCTGTCATTCTAGCAGAAACTTTTCAACGCCCCATATGAGCACATGATACCACCAATGTATTCACATGTACATCTATATACACAGCATTTAATTCACTTACATAAGCAATATATGCTTATATATGAGTATTTTACTTACATAAAAAATGTTGACTAGTACTCTCTACCTAAACACAGTTATTTTTCTGTTTTTGGAAAAAATGTAGATGAGTTTGATTTTAAAAAACAAATTAAGAAAGTTTTCTTGATATGATAAGCTCATGAGTCTATTTGGTGTGAGAACCTCTGTTGAAGATGGAGGGAACAACTTGGAAGATACCCTGGATTGAGAGTGTGGAGAGAGGTTGAATGCTATACGGACATGTGCTATGTTTCAGTTAAATTCCTCAACTCAATTAGCTAAGGAAGACAAAGTAACAATTAATGCCTAACACTTTGTGAATCATAGTCAAAAGTATGTTTGGAGTAAAAGGTCATTTTATACCCCTATGTTCAAAGAAAACAAAGTAAACACAGGGAAAACTTGCACACACACACACAGCTCTATGTGATTTGGGGGGATTTTAAAGAAATTAACCCCACCTTTCGTAGACTATTTGTTTTAATTTATTTTAGATTTTTTTATTTTACTTTATACGTATTAATACTTTGCCCGAACGTATGTATGTGCAGCATGTGTGTGCCCTGTGTCTGCAGAGGACAGAAAAGGACATTATAGTTTCTGACTCTGAAGTTACAAGTGGTTGTGAAACACTGTATGGATGCTGGGAACTGAACGGTAGACTTCTGTAAGAACAATAAGAGCTCATAACCTCTGAGCTCTATCTCCATGGCCCTGAGTCACTCCTATGCCACGTGTGTTTACAAGTTTGAAGGAAGAAGGTTCAGTATCACATAGAACAATGACATGTCACGTGTACAATGGTTATCACATGCATTTCAATTTCTTTCTCTTTAGACCTTGTCTGGAACCGAGCAAGCAGAATGTTAAAGGAAAACTACACAGTGGTGACCGAGTTCATCTTCCTGGGGCTGACAGATCGAGCAGAGCTGCAGCCTGTGCTCTTCGTGGTCTTCCTAGTCATCTACCTCATCACTGTGATTGGCAACGTGAGCATGATTTTCTTAATCAGAAGTGACAGCAAGCTTCACACTCCCATGTACTTCTTCCTCAGCCACCTCTCCTTTGTAGATCTCTGTTATGCCACCACGGTTGCTCCTCAGATGTTGGTTAACTTTTTATCCAAGAGAAAGAACATTTCTTTTATTGGCTGCATTATTCAATTCCACTTTTTTATAGCCCTGGTGATCACAGATTACTATATGCTTGCAGTGATGGCTTATGACCGCTATGTGGCCATCTGCAAACCTTTGTTATACACCAGCAAAATGTCCAGAGGTGTCTGCCTCTCTCTTGTGGCCACACCGTATATTTATGGCTTTGTCAATGGTCTAGTACAGACCGTCCTGATGCTTCAGTTAACATTCTGTGGACCCAATGAGATCAATCACTTCTATTGTGCAGACCCGCCTCTCATGGTCCTTGCTTGCTCAGACACTTACGTGAAAAAAACTGCCATGTTTGTGGTGGCAGGATCCAACCTCACCTGCTCTCTCTCCATCATCCTCATCTCCTACATTTTCATCTTTACAGCCATCCTGCGAATCCGTTCTGCAGAGGGGAGGCGCAAGGCCTTCTCCACTTGTGGTTCCCATCTGACAGCTGTGACCATCTTTTATGGGACATTATTCTGCATGCACCTGAGGCCCCCCTCTGAGACATCTGTAGAACAAGGAAAAATTGTAGCTGTTTTTTATATCTTTGTAAGTCCTATGTTAAACCCATTTATCTATAGTCTAAGAAATAAAGATGTGAAAAGTGCAATAAGGAAAATTATCCAGAAATGATTGTTGAGAAATGCTTACAGGCCTGTAAAATGTTCTTATTATCAAACAAACTTCTGCGTGTTTTAAGTGAGCAAACTTTGTCACTGTTTATATTTTGTATTTTTAAATTCACATGTAGAATTTACTAGTTTGTATTAATTTGTTCACTGGAGAGTCCATCGTATTTGCTTTTTTTTTTTTTTTTTTTTTTGTATGTGTGTGTAGCATGATACAGGAGTAGAAACAGGAGTAGGAATAGTGTTTATTTTTAATCAGTGTAGAACATGATTGCATCCCTAGTACTTACACTGACCCAGAATTATAAAATATGTAATTACCCAGTGCTCTGACAGTGGCAATTCTTTGGGTTATAATTTTGCTTACTAACACAGTTTTTTTGTAGGTTTTTTTCATTCATAAAAGTAGAATTTTTATTTGTTTTAATACAAATTGTAAGACAATAAAAGTCTTTTGTATATTTACCTAATCATTTCTTTAAAAATGTACCTTTCAAGTGTTTTACTGAACTAGTGGCATCATTGCACATTGGATGCATGTTTGAAATTGAAAAATTTGCATAGGATATACTGTATATTTTTTACAGTGAGAAAGAGGGAAAATAAACAAACCTCCAAAATGTTTATTCAATATGGTCACATTTGGAAGAAGAATAGTAATGTCCAGTGACACTCCGAGTTCATCTTTGGTACCCTAACATGAACAGTAGATTTAAGTACATTACAGGACCTCTGGGTACTTAAGCAGCCTTGGTGATGCTGCTGTGTAGTCCTGCCTGTCTTCAGTGCCTTAGCTCTAGTTCCTCCTGCAAAATGGACTAACAGTTTGTCAGTCTATTCCTGGGGTACTAGCTCTCCCTTTCTTGACCTCAGATGCTTAGGCTGCTCCTTTTCTCAGCGGGAGATTCCTAGGTAACATTACAGTGGTGGTCCATTGTTTCCTTAGTGTGAGGGCAGAGGGAGGGGCAGAGTTCCTGTCAGGGGAGTAGCACAGCTGCCTGTGATGTTTCAAGCTTCTCAGTGCATGGATACTCCTGTGCATCTGTGCAGCTCTGACCTCACAGTCATATTTTAACCCATTCATTACTTGTTTCAGATTCTTTCGTGATAAAGACATGGACATTGTGTTGTCTCTTTTTAAAATGATTATGTTTACATATTGTTAAGTTATTTTACATCCTTAGCTTAAAGGTATAATCATTTTCTTACTATTTAGTTATATTCTCTACTTTAACTCTTTTCATTGTTTAAATGATTTTTATTTTTACATATCAAATTATATATATGTATATAATTGGTTCATTGTTTGGTCTTCAGGAGTTAGATTGCTTCCTAATTGTAATGAAGTTGGCAGTGTCTACATTTATAAATTAATTTTAGGGATTTATTTATTAATTGTTTAGAATAATAATTTTTAAAAATAATTTATTCACTATATTCCAATTATAGCCCCTTGTCTCCTCCCAGTCTTCACACTCCCTCCCTCTTCCCCCCTAACCCTGACTCCTAGTCCACAGAAAGGGGGAGCCCTTCTACCCTTCCATCTGACCCTAGCCCATCAGGTGTCATCAGGACTGCCTGCATTGTCTTCCTCTGTGGCCTGGCAAGGCTGCCCTGCTGGGGTGCTGTGTGTGTGTGTGTGGGGGGGGGTGATCAAAGAATGGGCAGCAGAGTTCATGTCAAAGACAGCTCCTAATCTCCTCACTAGGGAACCCACATGGAGACTGAGCTGCCATGGGCTACATTTGAGCAGGGGATTTAGATCCTCTCCTTGCATGGTCCTTGGTTGGTGCATCAGTCTCTGCAAGAAACCCTGGGATTTGTTGGCTTTGTTGGTCTTCTCGTGGAGCTTCTGTCCCCTCCTGGTGCTTCTATCCCCCCAGTCTTCCATAAGATACCCTGAGCTGTGCCAAAGTTTGGCTGTGAGTCTCAGCATCTACTTAGATCCCCTGCTGGGTAGAATCTTTCAGGACATCTATGGTTAAGGTTTCCTTCCTATTCCCTATCTACAAGTCTATTTTTTTTAATTCTTTATTAATTACACTTTATTCACTTTGTATTCTCCCCTGTGGTTCCCTCAGTCTTCTGGTCTCAATCCCTCCCTTCATCCATCCCCTGCATGCATGCCCCTCCCCAAGTCCACTGATAAGGGAGGTCTTCTTTTCCTTCCTTCTGATCCTAGTCAATTAGTCTCATCAGGAGTGGCTGCATTGTCATCTTCTGTGGCCTGGTAATGCTGCTTCCCCCTCAGGAGGAGGTAATTAAAGAGCAGGTCAATCAGTTAATGTCAGAGACAGACCCTGTTCCTATTACAATGTAACCCACTTGGATACTGAACATCCATGGGCTACAAATATAATTTTTAAACGTAACCAAAAAAATAAAATAATGTAATGAGCCTGTTATTATCATTTCCAAATCTTTATGTGATCATCACACTGATTTAATATATTTTGATACTGAAAAGTTGAGTTTTTCTCAGTAAATGCTTCTTGTAACTTAACCTATCTTATACCTATGTAGAGTGTCATCAGTTGGTAGGTATGTATCTTCAGAATTACACAGTGTGATTTGTTTAGATAAATCTTGATGGAGATGACATAATTGTGTATCTGCAACTGTTTATTTTTTAACTAACATTGTTAAGCATATCCATATTGATTTGTATAGCATCAGTTTTTATTGATATAGTTTGTGCCAATCAAAGACATAATCTTTCTATCTACTCTACTCTTAAAGTATCATTGCATATTTCCACTTTCTTGATAATATGAAAACCCGGTGACAAATTGAATTATGTAAGTCTAAATATGCACCAGGGATAGAGCTTCTTTTAGGTGCATGCTAATTTTGCATTATAAGACACATTCATGTTTAACTTCACTCATCTTCAAATGCTTCAGCACCACAATTTTGCTAAGAATATGCAAATACTCTACCATATTCCAGAAAGAATAGGCATTGTTAAATTTCTCAAACATTCTCCAGTTGGGAGGATTCAATATACATTCTCATTTCTCCTGATTATTATTAAAAATATAGTAAATGCTTTCTAAAATTTTGGTGTCCAAGTTGTGTCTTCTTTTAGCTTGATGTTTATGCTGTCTACTTTTTAGGCAGCCTATTCATCTTTTTAATCCATTTGTAATAGTTTCTCAATACACAGTATTTTGTATTGATATTTTGATGTTAGTTCCACAAACTCTTCACAAATTATATTTCAGTGTTTTACGTGATATATTTGATTGTGTGAAATCTATTCATTTTAATATACTTCAATTTTATTATTATGTTTAGTTGTGTTTTTCTATACTGAGCAAAATTTTTGTAAGGAGGTTTAGGGAACTAAGAGCCTCCAGTGGACTGAGACGCTCTGGATAGGAAAGTGGACCAGACATAACACCCGTGGAAGCTTCCACTTACCACCTGACTGTATCTACCCCTCTCAGGGGAACCAACCTACTGATGGGCTTTTCCATCAGCCTTTTCTATCCTATAAAATCCCAAGATTCCAATGCCATGTAGGCACAATCTCCAGTCCTCAGCAAGACTGCAGTCCTTCATTTGTTCTGATTAAAGAACAATTCTGATTCTGGAAGTACCTATCAGTTTCTTTTTATTTGCAAGTTATCTCCATCAAACATAATCTGAAAATGTTCAAAGAATGAAGATATATATGCATGTGTAGGACTTTCTACTCCCCCCCATTTCAGTAATACACAAGTAATGTGATTCTAATATTTAACAAAAATATTTTCTAGTTCTATATTGCTTACATTTAATTGACTTTTTAAGCAATTTTTAATTTTTAAGATCATAATATAACTACATTTTCTTTTTCTCCCTCTTAGTACTCTTATATACACATTCTTTTTTTGTACTTTTTATTTATTTATTTTTATTATTAGTAACATTTTATTAACTCTGTATCCCAGCTGTATCCCATTTCCTCATTCCCTCCCAATCCCACCCTCCCTCCCTCATCTCCTTCCTGCCCCTTTCCAAGTCCACTGATTGGGGAGGACCTCCTCCCCTTTCATTTGACCCTGTTTCATCAAATATCTTCAGGACTGGCTGCAAAGTCCTCCTCTGTGGCCTAGCAAGGCTGCTCCTCCCTTGCGGGGGGGAGTTCAAAGAGCTAGCCATTGAGTTCATGTCAAAATGCTGAGCCTGATGGCCAACTGATGGGCAGAGTGAATGGAATTCTATGTAAGAAGTGGGAAATAGTAAGAGCTGGAGGGTATGGGAACTCCACAAGCAGGGCAACAGAACAAGATAATTTGAACACAGGGAACTTCCCAGAGACTCATACTCCAACCAAGGACTATTCGTGGAGATGACCTGGAACCCCTGCACAGGTGTAGCCCATGGCAGTTCAGTGTCCAAGTGGGTTACATAGTAATGGGAAGAGGGACTGCCTCTGACATAATCTGATTGGCCTGCTCGTTGATCACTTCCCCCTGAGGGGGGAGCAGCCTTATCAGGCCACAGTAGAGGACAATGCAGCCACTTTTGATGAGAACTGATAGACTAAGATCAGAAAGAAGAGGAGAACCTCCCCTATCAGTGGACTTGGGGAGTGTCATGCATGCAGAAAGGGGAGGGAGGGTGGGATCGGCAGGGGAGGAGGGAGGGGCTTATGGGGAGATACAAAATGAATAAAGTGTAATTAATAAAAAAATTAAAAAAAAATAGTCCCTGTTCCCCTTACTAAGGAAACCCACTTGGATACTGAGCTACATCGGGCTACATCCAAGCAGAGGTTCTAGGTTATAACCATACATGGTCCATGCTTGGAGAAACAGTCTCAGATATATTTGTGACCAGATATATTTGGTCCTTTTGGAGCTCCTATCCTCTCCAGGTCATATTAACTCCCCCTTCTTTCATATTATTCTCTGCAGTCTGCTAAAGGTTTGGTTATGAGTCTCAGTATCTGCCTTGATACACTGCTTGGTAGAGTCTTTCAGAGGCCCTCTGTGGTAGGCCCCTGTCCTGTTACTTGTTTTCTCCTACATCCAATGTCCATCCCATTTGTCTTTCTAAGTGAGGGTTGATCATCTTGCCCCGGGGTCTTCTTTCTTGTTTATCTTCTTTAGGTGTTTATATACACATTCTTGTTCTCTTCCAAATGGCTGTTTTCATATGTATAGGTATACACATGTACAACCCCAAATTTAACCTTCTATACAATGTTACTTGTATGTATGTTTTCAGGGCTGACCATTTGTTATCATAAACAGTTATTGTGCTTTTCCTGGAGATGACTGTTTCTCTTACATTCCACATTCCCTAGTTGCCTGCAATTGTTTTGACTATAGTTATTTAACTGTAGGGTTGAGGCCTTCTGGACTCTTTCCTGTCTACTTTGGCATGTCTATCGGTTTTATCTTTGTGGAAGAGTAGGCATATTTTAAAAGGTAGAAGATTAGGGTGTTTTATGCAATATTGTCTCCTAGAAATGTCAGAATTCACAGCCATCCAGTCTCATCACCATGACTGTATAAACAGCTGAATGTGTAAAAACCTATAAGACATCAAGTTTCCAGGCATGTGACATTCTGAATATAAGGTCTTTGTTGTAGTATCAATGTGTCAATCTCTGGAGTTCTAAAAGTTACCTTAAAAAACATATTTTTTATCCCTACTCTAGACTCTCACATGAAATAAAACAAACAAACAAAAAAAAACAAACCTTTTTCTTTAGTATTTATTGAAGCATCTGTGTTGTTTTTAGGACTGATACCTGTTGTTTCTTCAAGTCATCAAACTTCATTTATATAGCAGTGATGTTAAGAAAATTAGAAGAACAATTGAATTGCAGCCCAAATTTAGCCAGTGTCTACCTATTTATTTTAATAGCCAACATTATATAGTTATCTTCATATGTGATAGTTTACTGAGTATGAATGGAGTCCTCATACTTGCTGAGTGCCTCAGTCATGCTCTTTTTTAGACAACCAGGGTCAATTCCAAAACCAGAAGATATGCATGCTTCAAACAGGTGTTAGGGTGCACTACAGAAAGACAAAGAAGGTGATGGATACAGTAGGATACAGTATGATTAACTTAAATTACAGACCTCAGTGGGAATGACACTTGAGCAAGAATTGATTAGAGATACTGCCACATGGATATTTGTGAAAGAGCATTACTACAAACATGTTACCAAATACCAAGGCTCAAGACAAGACCCTGTTTGCCTCTTAAATGAATGTCTATAATATAAATGTGTGTGAGCCAGAGTGCTAAATCACAGGTAGAATAATTGGAAGGCATTTGGAAGTAAATGGAAGATCACATAGATTTTTAGCATTTTATATTACACTATAATTGATGTCTTCCTCCAATTTCAGACGTTAAGCACAGTAAGTAAAGACACAATATTGTTTCTGTTGTTTTGCAACAAATGCAAGACATAGCATTTATTCCATAACTTAAGCTGACTGATCAAACATTGGTTGGAAAAGCACATAAATTATGGATGTATGATTCTATGTGGTTATGAGCAAAGGAGAAGTTTCTCTGATTAGGAATGAGGTATGCACTAATTTTCGGGTATAAAGATGAGTATTTAGAAGTTATCTTGATGTTATGTTCATTTATCAAATAGTAGCAGTAGATTATTTTCTAGGTCTTCTTATGACCTTTATTTTTGTCACAGGTTTTGGCTAAGTTTACAGTATCATATCAAATAGTAGTAGTAGATTTCTCTCTAGGGCTTATGACCTTTATCTTGTCACAGGTTTTGGCTAGGTTTACAGTACCAGGCATGAGTTCTTTTCTTTCAGTGGGACTTACATTGAGTCAGAAATTGTTTGGTTATCCCAATAACATTCATTGCAACAATAAGCATATCTTCCCAGAATGATTGTTGATATTGATGGCAATGTTTGAGTCAGCCTATTCATCAGCCTGTATAGCAACTTTTGGCACTATGAGAACAAGACAGTAGCAACTAAATTCCAAGTAGAGACCAATGAGACCAGTTTGAGTTTTCCATGTCTTGTACTCCTAGTGTGTGACTGTTTTTTCCCTTTGGCAATAGAATCATATGATCAAGTTCCAGTATATAACTAAGAATCTATATTGTTTTGAAAGTCTATAGATTCTCCATGACCAACAACTTGAAAGGATATGTACCACACCTGGCACTAGACTGTCTATATTTTTGAAGATAAGATAACTGGTTAGGAAACAATAACATCTGGATGATTTAGCTATCAAGTAAATGTACGAGATATTTGTCCAAGCACGATGAAAGAAGCTAGTTGAAGTGTGTTTGGACTTTCTTTGTCTTGACAAGGATACTGGACTGGACAGATGGCTCAGTTAAGAGCACTCGCTGCTCTTCCAGGGGCCAAAGGTTGGCTCCTCGGACCCACATTAGGGGGGGGGGGTGCTCCCAACTGTATGTAACTGTAGCGTCAGGATATCTTACATTTCTGCACATCCTCCAACATCTGTTCTAAAGTGAACATGTTCAATTTTAGACACAGACACCTATGCGTAATTAAAAGTAATAAAAATAAAACTTTGAAAAAATATTACTAGTCCTTTCATCTTGAAGAAGTTACCAGATGAATTATTGAGAAAGCAAAAGAAATGATGAAACAATCTTAACTGCATGTTAGTAGAAATGTCATTATATCCACTGTCTGAAAATTGTGGAATTCCAGAATGAAGATGAAAGCAGTAAGTGGCTCCTGATGATGCCGCCTTGCCAAGCCACGGAGGAAGAGGACCCAGGCAGTCCTGATGAGACTTAACAAGTATGGGCAGATGGCAATAGTGGAGAACTCCCCCTTTCAGTGGACTAGGAGAAGGGGATGGTAGTAAGAGGGAGGAAGGGTGGGACAGGGGGATAGGGAGGGGGCTTCAATTGGGTTATGTAATGAATAAATTGTGAAGAAAAATTTTTTATAAAGCTGGTAAAACATAGCACCTTTATTATGAGCAAGAATATAAAATTAAGTTCAAGAGTGAATATATATTTTAAAATAAATAGGGAAGTCACAACTTCGAAGAAAAAATTTTTAAGAAATGAAAAAAAAAAAGAATTTAAGAGCATTCATCTTGAACATGTTTAGCGTTTAGCAATGAAACTACTTAGCTTATGAAGGTATTGTTATGGAGTTCATAATCCCAATTAAACTTGAAATGACATGCTTAGATAAAATGTTAACGCAATTATCAATATAAAATAATTTCTAAAACAATGTATACTTCTTTGTAGACTTATATAGAAAGATATCATATAAAAATTGATATTATTTATGTCTATTATGTAACTGGATATTTTTGCATGTTTTAAACATGTATGCTTATATTCAAAAGTGTGTACATATATGTATATATTCAATACATAATATATCTTAGAGTATTTGTGTTCATATATATATAATGTAATATATAATTTATATATATATCACAAAGAGAAGAGTATCATTGTAATTTCTGAAATGATCATTTTGTTTTAATTTTGTTATTTTAATGTTTTTTATTAGATTTACTTGTGTGCATTGGGCAGGTTTGGATAGGTATGTACATTCCATGGAGTGTTCGTTGCAAACAGAGGACAACTTTCGGAAATCTGTTCTCATCTTACACTGTGTGGGTCCCGGGGATCAGAATCACATCATCAGGATGGAAGGCAAGTGTTCTTACCTCCTGAGCATCTCACATGTCATACTCCACTGATATCTATTATTGTGATTATTTTTGTATTGGATAGAAATTTAATGTAAATTGAATGTGCTTTCGCATTGCTTATTTGGAATCATCAACGAATACTTTTATCATTTCTTTGAGAACGATAGCAATGCTGAGTTCACCTCATTTAAGTATGTTTAGCACATTAAAAGGGGAAATAAAAATAAACTGTGTCCTCTGCAGAGCTCATCATGAAGATATTTTTACGTGTGGAATTGGAGAAAACATGATGAGATGGCTAATTAGTGTCTGGATGTGAAAACACTCCAATTAAAGCCAAGAAGGGAGCTCCCAGTGTGGAACTCATTGTGCTGCGTCTCATCCCTCTGCAGACTGGCTTGGGGTGCAAGTTCACTCATGCAAGTATAAGAAGGGAAACAATTTATAGTTTATAGCAGCATCCAGAAACAACTACAATCAGAGACCGAAAACAGAGGTGTGTATCAGAGCCAGAAGTAACTCTTGTGTGTTTATTCTCTCTATATATTCAATTGAAAAATACCTGGTCTCTAAATCAGGCAGAAAAACTATGTGCCTTAGTTTTAGTTCCTTTAAAATAATGATTTTCTTGAATTTTCAAATCAGTGAAAAACATGAATCTTGGTATTTTCTATGAATAAGGGCATGCTTAATGAAGTATAGATGGGGTCACTTCTGTGAAGTATAAACTGTGTCTCTAACAGCAGTGACTATGTACTGACTCCTCACCTCAATGATGATTGTTCAAGAATAGCTAATTGTGTTTCTTCTATTCATCTGAAACATGTTGTGTAACTCTCCTTTGCAAGCATGGAATGACACAACTGTACTCTCCCTTGCAGATCTCTGAGAAGAATTTAACTTTGGTGTACTGCTTTCTAAAGCATATGTAGGCCGCTCTGCTGCTTTCATGGCAGATTTTAAGTTCAATAATTCAGTGACAATGAGCATCAGCGGTCTAGAGACTGAGCACTTCTGCTTTGTGGGAACATCCAGATAGCATTTTTTGAATCTGTTTTCATGCAATCAAAGATCACATTCTGACTGGGAGAAATTAAGACATTCCCAAGAAACATGTGTCCCTCCACTTGGCTCTCAGAATATTGAAACAATGAACCCCAAAGAAAAGAGGCTTTTTTCCCCCAGAACTTCATACCAGGAGAAGGAAAGTGTCCCAACCTATGGGACACTTGTCTCCAGTGAAAAGAATTCACACGATTGTTAGAGCCTGGCAGACTACCTTTTATGATGAGATTGAAGCCCAGAGAAAGATGGGTCAATGGTGGGCAGGACAACATCTCAGCCAGGACTGTTTCAATGTGCATGCCCTTAGGCCTTTGTTTAACCTTTAATCTTATTTCAGGACCCCCAGGAAAACTTAAAGATACAACAAACTCAGTTGTATCTCTGTTCATCTTTTAAAAGTGGCCATAGTGAAGAAATGTGCTTTTTCTGATACTGATTTGACTTATCAGGATAAGTGCTTGAACATGATATGGTGCAAAGACTGTCATCTCAAGTTTCATAGCAACACTGCCAAAGAGAGTAACGTATTTCTGCAGTTTCTTCCTCCTTCCTAGAAATCTCTTAAAGTACCTGGTTATTACCTGCTTTTTTACTTTATCAGGGTCTATGTTCTTAAGGTTTTCATTGCTACTTGAAGGAACATTCATTTATTCAGAATCTTACAAATTTTTATTCACTATAAAGACTGTGAAAGGGCATGAACTTTAAAAAACAGTGTTCATTTCAATCCTATAGCCCGTAATTTCCTGATAGGTTGAGTGTCAGTCTTGCTACAGAGGAGACAAATATCACTGATTCTGCCAGTCACAGAACCCATAGTTGCTGTTGTCTATCTCAAACACCAGGCACATGTTCCAAAATCAGTTTCTCCATTCCAAATTCAGGGAGCTGCTGTAACCTTGCACCTCTACTAAAATCTCTTCCCCAGCTCTGTGCCTTGCAACTTCTAGCACTTCGGCAGGTCACATAGGATAAAATTAATCTCCCACAACCTTCCAATCCTGGAAGAGTCAGAATGAGGGCTGCTCTTGGCCCCCAGGATCCCATAATGTGTTACCTTAATTTTTTCTACTTCAGAATCTTATCCTGGGTGTTTGTGACCTTGAACCTAAAACTTTTCTTAATAAGGCTCTTTGGAAGGGTGCATTTTTCTCAGCTTTTCTTCCTGTAAGCCTGCTTTTCTGTGCAACATTTACAACTTGCAATTTTGGGAATGATGTGAGTCATCAAGCTGTGATTTCTTTAGATTCTATAGTCATCATTTTAGGCATATTTCCACACTATAACATCAAGAACAGTTATATTACCTGATTTTGATATTTATAGTGAAAGGCTTTGGGTACAGATTTAATAGGGACTCTAAGAAGGATGTTTTGGATGTTAAGAATTATATTAGATGCATTTTATTTTTTATATTTATTTTTTAATCTATTGACTAGGTCAGAGCTTTATTGAGATGTGTTTCAATAACTAAGCCTTTTAAAAATTCTTTTTAAAATTAATTGCAATTTATTCACTTTGTATGCCAGCTGTAGCCCCCTCCCCTGGCAATCCCACTCTCCTCCCTCTTCTCCTCCCTTGCCCCTCCTCCAGTCCACTAACAAGGGCAGTCCTCCTCCCCTTCTATCTGATTCTAGCATATCAGGTCTCATAGGACTGGCTGCATCTTCTTCCTCTGTGGCCTGATAAGGCTGCCCCCCCCCTTGCCTCTTAGGGAGAAGTGATCAAAGAGCCAGCCACTGAGTTAATGCCAGAGACAGTCCCTGTTTCCCATACTAGGGAAACCACTTGGAAGCTGATCTGCCATTGGCTACATCTGTGCAGGGCTTCTAGGTTATCTCTATGCATGGTCCTTGTTTGGAGTATCAGTCTCAGAAAGACCCTCCAGGTCTTTTTATCTCCTCCTTCTTTTATAAGATTCCCTGCACTTTGCCCAAAGTTTGGCTATGAGCCTCAGCATCTGCTTTGATAGGCTCCTGTCCTGTTCCCTGTTTTCTCCCTTTTCCAATGTCTATCCCATTTGTCTTTCTGAATGAGGATTGATCATCTTACTCAGGGTCCTCCTTTTTGCTTAGCTTCTTTAGGTGTACCGATTTTAGTATGTTTATCCTATATTATAAGTCTAATATCCACTTATAAGTGAATATATACCACGTGTTGTCTTTTTGCTTCTGGGATGCCTCACTCAGGATGATCCTTTCTAGTTCCATCCATTTACATGCAAATTTCATGATTTCCTTGTTTTTAACTGCTGAGTAGTATTTCATTGTGAAAATATACCACAATTTCTGTATCCATTCCTCAGTTGAGGGACATCTGGATTGTTTTCAGATTCTGGCTATAACAAATAAAGCTGCTTCTAACATGGTTGAGCAAATGTCCTTGTTGTATAGTTGAGCATATTTTGGATATATACCTAGGAGTGGTATAGCTGGATCTTGAGTTAGCACCATCACAGAGACATATAGCAGGACATGGTGGGAGACTCCAAAGAGAATTTAGAAACCAGTATCACAGAGAAACCATGTGGGGCACTGAAGACACAAATTTAGCCCATAGTGGGTCAAAGTCATGCTCTTTTTGTTATAGCTCTCTGGCATAATGAAAAAATTCATAACACAATCTGAACCAGCATAGTGACTGAGGAACAGAAAATGTGACCACCAATATCCCCCTTGATATAAACCCACATCCCCAGGTAAGAGATCCTGACACATGACAATGTCTCTGTTGGGTGCCTGTGTCTGTGAGGAAGTGTGGACTGCTCTGGGATCCCTGGCAGAAACAACAGTGTTGTTTGTGTAACAGTATAAGGTACAGCTTAGCTCAAGATTAATGAAAGGGAAAAAGTTGTCCCATGATCAAGCATGTTTGTGCTTAAGGGAAGTTGTCACAAAATTCTTCCTTCTTTGGTACTACTTAAGAGCACCATGGTCTTGTACCCTGAGAAGATTTGCACTTGAGTTTTCTGGTTATCACATTGTACACCTCAGAGAATTTCATAATGTGGTCTAGGTTACAGAAAAATACCTGATAAAAGTTGTAAAAACAAGATAATTTTCTGTTTAGACATCATGTCCTACAGCTGCTCTCAGAGAGGTTCTCCTAATTATCTCTGTTTTCTTAGGACTAACAAGAAAACCATATTTATTTTTGCATGGTACAGTTTTGTGAGTGTGAGATCTGTCATCACATGCAAGGAAAATAGCTTAAAATTATAAGTTAGCCTGTGATTGAAGACCATATGAATATTGTAACTGACATGAATCCATCCAAACAACACTTAGTATTTAAATTTTGGGATAAGCGAACAGGAGGGTTTGTTATTTTTGATGATGTGAGTGAGGTCACTAATTTCATGATAAGACATGATTTGACATTTTAGTATGAGTGCCAGAAAGAAGGTTCAAGAACTAAGGTGTTTGCTGCCATGCTGCTGACCTGATTTGTCATCCTAAGGATCCATATGGTGAAAAGACAGAAGAAGTTGTCTTCTGCCCTTCACTGGTGTTGAAATGCATACCCTTACAACATACATAAGTAAATAAAAAGAAGCTTATAACAGACTGTTTTGAGTATGAGGGTAAAGCCAAAATTTTAAGATAATGAGAGAAATTAAAAGAAAATTCAGTATTGGATATAATAGGAGAAGAAATTTAAGATGACTCAAAAGCATACTAGTATTTCAATTTTTAAAATATTAGCTGCAGAAATGACTATAATTTATCTTCTTCGTAAGCATTAGTTACTGTTCTTATAACTATCTTTAAATTCATCTACTAGATAACTATAATTCATTTCATATATTATGTGCATGTGTATTGTACACATATTCATATATATTATACACATATCCATACGGCAGATGGAAGTACTAGGGATTAAATACAGGACATTGTACATGCTCATATATGCTAGGCTAATCTACTGCTAAGCTGATTTTAGACTTGAAGGCTTTGTCTTTTATAGGTATGATTGGCAAAGGTTTATGCTAGAATTTTCTGTTTTTTTTTCATTTTTTTGTAATTTTTCATCTCATTAGCTTTTTAATTTTATATTTCTCAAGAACACTTACACATATGTACATGTGTTTTTCTCACATTTTCTTCATCTTACCTACTATGCTATCCTCCCCTCATTTCTCTGTTTAGTATTCTTCTCACTAAAACAAGATGCCCCTCTATTTTCACATTATCATTTAACACTTGCAAATATGAGAGAAAGCCTGATATATTTTGTAGCATGATCATTTTGTGTAACATACAATCTTTATTTTAATATGTTTTTCTTTAATGGACATAATTTTTTCCTACATGTGAAAAAATGTGGTGTGTGTGTTCCTACATATGAAAGTATAACCTACTCAGTCTACAACTTGATATTGAATGATTTCAGAGCTCACCATTTGGTACAGGATACCCTGTTGTGTTCTTCCAAAAGGGAAGCATTTCATAGTTTCCAATAGTTCTTAGCATATGGTTGAGGCAGCCTGGGCTTTCTCACATCTCCACATCTGCCTTGTTTCCACAGCTTGAAGCACAGAGCCACAGCTCAAGTGATGCTTCTGACTAACAACACTGAAATTACAGAATTCATTTTACTGGGGCTCACAGATCGCCCAGAACTCCAGCCTCTCCTCTTCGTGCTGTTTCTGTTTGTTTACCTTGTCACTGTCTTAGGCAACATGGGCATGATGGCCCTGATCAGACTGGATTCCCGCCTTCACACGCCCATGTACTTCTTCCTCAGTAACCTGGCATTTGTGGATCTGTGTTATACATCAACTGCTACCCCACAGATGCTGAGTAATTTCTTATCAGAAAAGAAGAGCATTTCTTTTATTGGGTGCTTTATCCAGTGCTATCTTTTCATTGCCCTTCTCCTCACAGAGTTCTACATGCTGGCAGCCATGGCCTATGACCGCTATGTGGCTATATGCAATCCTCTGCGTTATAATGTAAAAATGTCCAGGCAAGTCTGCATCTGCTTGGCCACATGTCCTTATGTTTATGGCTTCTCAGATGGGCTGTTCCAAGCCATCCTGACCTTCAGCATGACCTTCTGTAAATCCAATGTCATCAACCACTTCTACTGTGCTGACCCACCACTCATTAAGCTGTCTTGTTCAGATACTTACATAAAAGAGCATGCCATGTTGATATCGGCAAGCTTTAACCTTTCGAGTTCCCTCACCATCATCCTGGTGTCTTATGCCTTCATTATTGCTGCCATCTTAAGGATCAAATCTGCTGAAGGAAGACGCAAGGCTTTCTCCACCTGTGGTTCCCACATGATGGCTGTCACATTGTTTTATGGAACCCTCTTCTGCATGTATGTAAGACCACCCACTGACAAGACTGTTGAGGAGTCCAAAATGATAGCTGTCTTCTACACCTTTGTGAGTCCAGTGTTGAATCCACTGATCTACAGCCTGAGGAATAAGGATGTGAAGCAGGCCCTGAAGACAGTCCTCAGGCGAAACGTTGTCAGGGCAGCACTCATGCCTCCAGGTTCCAAGAAACTGCAACTGTAGATTTGTGTCAAATGTATTTGTATTTTCATGTTTAGGTCTTTTTATTGTTGTTGTTTGTTTTTGACATTTTTGTACAAATGTATACATGTATACAAAGTAATATTCTCATATTTATTTACAATTTTCTCCTTCCTTCACATATCTCTATGTCCCTTTCTAATAATATCACACACACAAAAACATACACACATACACACACACAACATGTTTTGAATTGTAGGTATTTGATAAAAAATATTTTATTTAATCTTGACCTTAACCATGATATTCATGGGACAGTGAAATTCAGTTTACACAATTTATTTGACTAGATCAAGAATCACCTAGAAGTCACACCTCTTGGTAGGCCAGTGTAGGTATTTCCAGAGGGATTAAACTGAAGCAACAAGACATGTCTTGGAAAGGGACAGTAACATGTGATGTCTTGAGATTTTGATCTTAATGTAAAGTAGCACAGGAGAAATCATGTATACAGTCATTCAATTTCTCTGTTTTATTTTTTATTATTATTTATTTATATATTTATTGATTATTACAATTGATTTTTCTTTGTATCCCAGCTGTAGCCCCCTCCCTCTTGCTCTTCCAGTCCTACATTCCCTCCCTCTTCTTCCTCTATGTCCCTCCCCAAGTCCACTGATAGGGTAGGTCCTCCTCCCCTTCCCTCTGACCTTAGCCTATCATGTCTCATCAGAACTGGTTGCATTGTCTTCCACTGAGGACTGGTAAGGCTGCTCCAGCAGAGGGAAATGATCAAAGAGCCAGTCACTGAGTTCATGTCAGAGACAGCCCCTGTTCCCCTTACTAGGAAAAGCACTTGGAGGCTGAGCTGCCATGGGCTACATCTGAGGAAGGGGTCTAAGTTATCTCCGTGCATGGTCCTTGCTTGGAGTATCAGTCTTTGCAAAGACCCCTGGGCCCATATTTTTTGGTTCTGTTTGTTTTCTTAATGTGAGCACAAAATAACCAAACCACCTCTCTCTCCTGTCTGTGTGTCTTTCCACTGCAGGAAATATATACCATCTTAAACTATGCGCCCAAATAAGTCTTTTTTCCCTTAAATTGTACCTGTCAGGCCTTTTCTCAAATAAAAAAGCAAGCACCAGTAACACAGATATTGTTGGAGGAGCTGTTAAAATGTTGAATAAAATCCCACCTCAGATATATGTTCCAATCTGCATTGTAGACAGATCCCGAGGAGATGGACAGGGAGATGCAATTAAGAGGACGATTCTAAGTGGAAACTTCTAAGTGCTTTGCTATGTGGGGTTCCCCATCTCCCCGTGGCACTTGTTTACAAGGCTAGATAGGATATACAGGCTCTCTGCTCTGTTCCTTCCATGGTTAGACCCCTCTGTCTTTTTGCTGAAGGACCTTTAAAAGACAGCGGTACATCTGTACTCCCCACCTCCTTACTAGGTAAAGTGAGGAACAGCATCATGAGAGTGCTCCTCTGTGTCTTTTTTAATATTGTATTTTAAATTTTATTCACTTTTTATCCTGGCTGTAGGCCCCTCCCTCTTCTCCTCCTGGTCTGTGCTCCTTCCCTCTCTCTCATCCTCATCCTTCCCCCATAGTCCACTGATAGGTGAGGTCCTCTTACCTTACTGTCTGACCCTAGCTATCAGGTCTCATCAGGACTGCCTGGATCCTCTTCCTCTGAGGGCTGGCTAGGTAGCCTCACCAGGAAGAAGTGATCAAAAAGTAGTCAACAACTACTAGTCCATGTCAGAGACAGCTCCTGCTCCCCTTACTAGGAAACCCACATAGAGAGACTGAGCTGCCTATGGGCTACATCTGAGCAGGGGTCTAGATCTTCTCCATGTGTGGTCCTTGGTTGATGTATCAGTCTCTGCAGGGCCCCCAAGGTCCTGCCTGCAGGACCAAGCATTTTTGGCTTTGTTGTTCTCCTTGTGGAGCTCCTGTCCCGTCTGGGCTCTTCCATTTTTTTTTTTTTTTTTTTTTTTTTTACTAGTATGCTTCTGTGGAGAAGGAATCATTCACGTACATGAAACTGGTGGATTATATTTTTATAGATGTAAGCCTGTGGATCGAGGTTTCTGTGTTTTTATAAGCCTGCATTCTGCTATGAATCAGGGCTGGCATTTCACTTTTGGTTTCATCTTCATCTGACAATTTCAAGAAGATCGATCTGAGAATAAAAATTAAAATCAGAAAGGAACAAATACAGAAACTGAATAATCAAAAAGTTATACCAGATAGTGATTACTTTGTATTGACTATTCCTTCTCTTTCTAACTACACTTGGTGTAGCAATGTTCGTTTTATTTTTTGTAAGTGCACACAGCACATGCCATGCTTATATATACTTTGGTTTTGAAGATTTTGCACAAGCAGTCAAATACACTGCTATGGCTAAACAAAACAAAACAAAACAAAAATCTCAAAACTAAACAGGGCAAATTTGCCCTCAGGATTTGTGCTAAAGCAAATGAATTAAGGGAACAACACAGACCTGTTTCACCAAACTATCTTACTGTTCTAATGTACTGAATACGTTGTAAATGACATGCTGCAAAGAAATAAAATACCCTTCATTTAATTCTTACTCAGTGCTTATACATTTTTGTGTAGAGCTCTACTCCCTATTCTGTGGCTGCGTGTGCACCATGTGGCTGACCTTCATGTTAGATTAACTGAAAAGACAAGTTTTTAAATTAATTTTTAATTTTTTTATATTAATTACAGTTCATTTACTTTGTATCCCAACTATAGCCCCTTCCTCATTCCCTACCACTAGTGGATACTAGACCTATAATATAGGATAAAAATGGTTTTTTTTTCTTCTTCTTCTTCTTCTTGTTTTCTTCTTCCCTAGAAAACTGCTAGGATTTACACATTGTCTTCCCTAGAGTTGTTTGTGTGTATGTGTGTGTGTGTGTGTGTGTGTGTGTGTTTTAAACTTTTGTAAAATTGCCCTCAAGTTTTAATTGGAGTTTGTTCTTTTTTATTTTATTTTTAAATAAATTTTTATTTTTATATTAATTGCAGTTTATTTATTTTGTATTCCAGCTGGAGCCCCGTCCCTCATTCCCTCCCAATTCCAGCTTCCCTCATTTCTTCCCATGCCCCTCCCCCAGTCCACTGATAGGGGAGGTCCTCCTCCTCTTCCATTTGACCCTAGCTTATCAGGTCTCATCAGGACTGGCTGCATTGTCCTCCTCTGTGGCCTGATAAGGCTGCATCCCCCCTTAGGGGAAGGTGATCAAAGAGCCAGCCACTGAGTTCATGTCAGAGACTGTCCCTGTTCACCTTACTAGGTAACCCATTTGGATACTGACCCACCATGGGCTATATCTAAGCAGGGGTTCTAGGTTATCTGCATGCATGGTCCTTGGTTGGAGTGTCAGTCTCAGAAAAGATTCCTGGGCCCAGATATTTTGGTTCTGTTGCTCTCCTTATGGAGCTCCTGTCCTCTCCAGGTCTTTCTATCTCCCCCTTGTTTCAAAGGATTCCCTGCACTCTGCCTAAAGTTTGGTTATGAGTCTCAGCATCCCCTGTAATACCATGCTGGGCAGAGGCTTTCAGAGGCCCTATGTGGTAGGCTCCTATCCTGTTTCCTGTTTTCTCTCTCTTCCAATGTCCAACGCGTTTGTCTTTCTGAGTGAGGATTAAAAAATAAGTAAACTAATAGATTTGTTTGTATACTAGAAGATACATGGTAGTATAATTTTATTTAGTTTTAATATTAGATATAGTTGTCTGCATGAAAAGTAGAAATGTGTTTATTCTCCATCTGTTCTTTCATTTGCCCTTTATTTTCATGTGTTGGCAAAATAATTACTTGTTGTTAAGTTCTATTCTTATTATGTTGTCAGGAAATATTAATTCTACACATCTAAGCCTAACATATGAAACCAGTGTTTCTCAACATGTGGGCTGCAACTCCTTTTGGGGTGAACAGAACTTTCACAGAGGTCCCATATCAGATATCCTGTATATCAGAGATCCACATTACAGTTCCTAACAGTAGCAAAATTACAGTTTTTAGGTAGTAACAAACAGTCTTAGAGTTGGGGGCCACCAATACATGAGGAACTGTATTAAAGGGTCACAACATTAGGAAGGTTGAGAAGCACGTTAAAGTAATTCTACTATAACTCTATTCATAGTCTTTCCAAACAGTAATAATTTTACTCAGTCTGTTTTGTAATTTAACAACTTAGCTCCAGGTATTTTTAAGAAAATTGATAAAGCACACATTTCAGCTTGGGAAAAATCTTAGAAACATCAGAGTCCTTGAATTATGTCATAATATTAGGCTGTGATTAATTGTTCAACTCATCTTTATGAAAGAAACAGACTTATTTTAAAATATTCCCTTGAGTATCAATTCTTGAAACATTCAGCTCAAGGTGATTTTTCACAAGCTGATACATCTCCATTGTTCAACTCCCTACGTTCTAGTGAGGGAATATTTATACCAATTACTACTTTTCCTTAATTAATTCTTTGGGGTATGTGGAAGATTATTTTGGAGATAAAAACTCCAGGTTACAAATTTGGTGTAGATAGGGTTCAGCAACTTCTTGCTTGGGTTGCTAGTGTCTCAGGAATAATTTTTTTCTGGGCAAGGTAGGAAAAACTATATAATATCTGTGTTGACACATTTGTTTTTATATCATTTTGGATATTTATTACTTGAAGTCAGTTATCAGTGTTAATGTTAATCTAGGGTCTTATCTTGCTGAAATAAGTATTTACTTAGCATTTAGATCAGTAATAAAATGTTGAAAATTTTGTAATAATCATAATACTACACAAATAACATTTTCATTATTAATTCAAAACAAAAAATATGTACTAAATAAGTATGCCAAAAGAGACATTAGAATTTCTCATCATATTAATATTTTTATAATAATTTCTGTTGAAAGATAGACACATGCACTTCTTTCTTAATACTCAAAAAGAAAAATATAAACTGATTTTTTTTTCGTTCTATTGAAAAACTATTGTAGAGAGGAGGGAGGGAGGGAGGGACTGGGAGGGAATGAGGGATCGGGACACGGCTGGGACACAGAGTTAATAAAATGTAACTGATAAGAAAAAAATAAAAAAAAAACTGGAAAAAAAAGAAAAACTATTGTAGAAGTTCAAAAGTCTTATCACTAAGTGATTGGAAGAAATTTTTATTGACATGGTATTTTTCTTTTTCTTCATTGTCTTAACATTTGTCTTAACATTAAATTCCAGAGTTCCATATGTTTTCCTACAAATGACAGAACTTCCTTCATTCATGTGATAGAATAAAACTCTATTAAAGAGCACAATATTTCAATTAGCCACCTTGAAATGGATGTGAATTTAATCGACTACTAAGCTTTATAAGAAATTCTGTTATACAGAGAATTTTTAAGCTGTAAATGTTTCCATGTTATACATTACAACACAAAAATATCTAGGAATTTTTTTTGCATTGGTAATAATTTCTACTTCTATGAAATCTTTCATTTTTTTTCTCATAACCCAAAATATAAATTTGTGCTGAATGCTCATGGTATAGTCATTAGCAAAGTTTTGTTTCTACCCTTAGAATGCTAATATGAAAACTGTTTGTGAATATATAGGTGTATGGGATGTCCTGGAAAGATGAATATAAAGAGACTTATTAGATTCATATATGCAGAGAGTATGTAAGAAATGCCTCACAAAGGAAGTTAAATATGCTTAGCATTGTGGGATTGTTATACTGTGAGGCAAAATGAAGATCAGAGAGACAGGGCTGATGCATCAAAAATTTACAATGGATTAGTATTGTGATGCAGTTAGAAGCACATCCAAAGGAATGGAAACCAAAGTTAAATAGGGATTAGTAGAAATATAAACAGAATTATTGTATAATTTGCTTTCAATGTATGTAATATATTAAGAAAAACATGATTTTTTAAAAATTTTTATTTAACTTTTATTAATTACACTTTATTCATTTTGTAGCCCCCCATTAGCCCCTCCCTCCTCCCTTTCCAATCCCACCCTCCCTTCCCTTTCTTCATGCATGCCCCTCCCCAAGTCCACTGATAGGGGAGGTCAAAGAGCAGGCCAATCAGATTATGTCAGAGGCAGTCCCTCTTCCCATTATTATGTAACCCGCTTGGACACTGAATTGCCATGGGCTACATCTGTGCAGGGGTTCTAGGTTATCTCCACGAATAGTCCTTGGTTGGAGTATGAGTCTCTGGGAAGTTCCCTGTGTTCAAATTTTCTTGTTCTGTTGCTCTCCTTGTGGAGTTCCTGTCCTCTTCAGCTCTTGCTATTTCCCACTTCTTACCTAAAATTCCATTCACTCTGCCCATCAGTTGGCCATCAGGCTCAGCATCTGCTTTGATAGTCTGCAGGGCAGAGGCTTTCAGAGGTCCTCTGTGGCAGAACTGAAGAATGAATGGATGCAGAAATTGTGATACATCAATACAATGGAGTATTACTCAGCAATGAAAAATAAGGAAATCATGAAATTTGCAGGTAAATGGTGGGACCTGGAAAGGATCATCCTGAGTGAGTTGTCCCAGAAGCAAAAAGACACAGACGGTATATACTCACTCATATAAACATACAACATAGGAAAAACATGATTTTAACTATCATTATTTTTCACTTTTTTAAAAATTTATTATAATTGATTCACTCTGTATCCCAAGTGTAGCTCCCTCTTTTGTCCCCTCGCAATTCCACCCTCCCTCCCTTTTCTCCTCACATGCTCCGCCCGAAGTCCACTGATAGGGGTGTTCCTCCTCTCTTCCATCTTAACCTGTACTATCAAATCTCATCAGGATTGGCTGCATTGTCTTCCTCTGTAGCCTGGTAAGGCTGCTCACCCCTCAGAGGGAGATGTTCAAAGAGCCAGACACTGAGTTCTTGTCAGAGACAGTCCCTGCTCCCCTTACCAAGGCACCCACTTGGAGACTGATCTGCCATAGGCTATATCTGAGCAGAGGTTCTATGTTATCTTTTTTATCTCTATGAAATCTGTACACCTAAAGAAGCTAAGCAATAAGGAGGACCCTAGGGAAGATGCTTAAGCCTCATTCAGAAGGGCGAAAGGGATAGGGTTCAGAAGTAGGAGAAGACAGGGAAAAGGACAGGAGCCTACCACAGAAGGCCTCTGAAAGAGTATGTAATACCCTGCTCTGCAGGGTATTAAAGCAGATGATGAGACTCATAGTCAAACTTTGGGCGGAGTGCAGGGAATCTTATGCAAAAATGGGGAGATAGAAAGACCTAGAGGGTACAGGAGCTCCACAAGGAGAGCAACAGAACCAAAAAATCTGGGCCCAGGGTCTTTTCTCAGACCAATAGTGTTGTTATTTTTAATCTCCACATCTGCCTTGTTTCCACAGCTTGAAGCACAGAGCCACAGCTCAAGAGATGCTTCTGACTAACAACACTGAAATTACAGAATTCATTTTACTGGGGCTCACAGATCGCCCAGAACTCCAGCCTCTCCTCTTCGTGCTGTTTCTGTTTGTTTACCTTGTCACTGTCTTAGGCAACATGGGCATGATGGCCCTGATCAGACTGGATTCCCGCCTTCACACGCCCATGTACTTCTTCCTCAGTAACCTGGCATTTGTGGATCTGTGTTATACGTCAAACGCTACCCCACAGATGCTGAGTAATTTCTTATCAGAAAAGAAGAGCATTTCTTTTATTGGGTGCTTTATCCAGTGCTATCTTTTCATTGCCCTTCTCCTCACAGAGTTCTACATGCTGGCAGCCATGGCCTATGACCGCTATGTGGCTATATGCAATCCTCTGCGTTATAGTGTAAAAATGTCCAGGCAAGTCTGCATCTGCTTGGCCACATGTCCTTATGTTTATGGCTTCTCAGATGGGCTGTTCCAAGCCATCCTGACCTTCAGCATGACCTTCTGTAAATCCAATGTCATCAACCACTTCTACTGTGCTGACCCACCACTCATTAAGCTGTCTTGTTCAGATACTTACATAAAAGAGCATGCCATGTTGATATCAGCTGGTCTCAACCTCTCCAACTCACTCACCATCATCCTGGTGTCTTATGCCTTCATTATTGCTGCCATCTTAAGGATCAAATCTGCTGAAGGAAGACGCAAGGCTTTCTCCACCTGTGGTTCCCACATGATGGCTGTCACATTGTTTTATGGAACCCTCTTCTGCATGTATGTCAGACCACCCACTGACAAGACTGTTGAGGAGTCCAAAATGATAGCTGTCTTCTACACCTTTGTGAGTCCAGTGTTGAATCCACTGATCTACAGCCTGAGGAATAAGGATGTGAAGCAGGCCCTGAAGACAGTCCTCAGGCGAAACGTTGTCAGGGCAGCACTCATGCCTCCAGGTTCCAAGAAACTGCAACTGTAGTTCATTATAAATATATTTGTATTTTGATGCGTTTTTAATATTCTCTAAGACCATGTATTTGGTGTCCTAGCTAGATGTTCTTTGTTTTGAGGGATACCATCTGTTCATGTTCAAATCCATGTGATAGACAGATCCTCAGATTAATAGGCTCATCATATTAAGAGAAGGACTATTCTAAGTGCAAGCTTCCAAGTGCTTTGCTATGCAGGGTCTGGCCCCATCTCCACAGGGCACTTGTTTACAAGAGTTAACAGTATATACAGGCTCTCGGCTCAATTCTTTCCATTGGTAGACCATCATTCTCTTTTCTGAAAGACCTTTAAGAAACAGTGGTACACCTGCACTCCACACTTACTTACTAGTTAAAGTGAGGAAAAGCGTCATCAGAGTGTTGTTCTGTTTTTTTTCCTGATGTGTTTCTGTGGAAGCACATCACAGAAGGAGCCCTACAAGAAGCATGAAACTGAGGGACATTGCTTTTGCAAATGTAAAACCGTGGATCGAGCATTCTGTGTTTTGTCAGCCTACTTTCTGCTAGCATTCAGGTTTGGAATATCACTTTTGTTGTCATCGTTGTCTGGTCTGAGAGTAAACATTAAAATTAGAAAGTGGGAGACAGGAAAGCTGAGCAATAAATAAAACATGGCAGATTGTGATTCCTTGTACTGACTGGTCCTTCCATTTCCAATTACTTTTAGGATGCTAATGTTTCTTTTATTCTTTGTAATATATGCTATTGAACATTTTTTCTGTAAACAAACAAATAACTATTGCTTCCCTGCTGACACACCTCATCCTTCATAATTTTAAGATTTTGAAACTAAATTTCTATGTCTATGATTATTCACATTTTTTATGAGAAATTTTGGTATAGTTTGTTTCCTGGACAGAAAATCAAACATGAATGCATTATCATATTTATTGATAGACTTGGTGTCCTGAATTCTTGCTGAAAATTTTTAGTATGTTTAAGAGATGTCTAGGTAAGATGATCAATCCTCACTTAGAAAGACAAATGGGATGAACATTGGAAGTAGGAGAAAACAAGTAACAGGACAGGAACCTACCACAGAGGGCCCTTGAAAGACTCTACCTAGCAGTGTAATAAAGCAGATGCTGAGACTCATAGCCAAACCTTCGGTAGAGTGTAGGGAATCATATGAAAGAAGGGAGAATTAGTATGACCTGGAGAGGACAGGAGCTCCACAAGAACCTAATATATCTGGGCACAGGGGTCTTTTATGAGACTGTTTCTACAACCAAGGACAATATATGGATATAATCTAGAACCCCTGCTCGGATGTAGCCCATGGTGGTTCAGTATCTAAGTGGGTTCCCTAATAAGGGGAACAGGGACTATTTCTGACATGAACTCAATGGCTGACTCTTTGACCCTCCCCACACCCCCTGAGGGAGGATCAGCCTTGCTAGGCCACAAAGGTGGACATTGCAGCCAGTCCTGAAAAAACCTGATAAGCTAGGGTCACATGGAAGGGGAGGAGGACCTCCCCTATCTGTGGACTTGGAAAGGGGCAGGGAGGAGATGAGGGAGGGAGGGTGGGATGGGAGGGAACGAGGGAGCAGGCTACAGATGGGATACAAAGTTAATAAACTGTAACTAATATCTAAAAAATAAAATAAATAAAAAGATGTCTATTCTGAATAAACTTGCTTTCTAATAAATTTATTGATTTTGCTGGTCTAGTAACTAATTAAAACAATAAAATATTAGAAAGTATCTATTTTATATTGAATCTTGTTATGTGACCACTTAGTCCTTCTGTCATTTTAAGGGATTGTGCAGTAAACAATTCTAACTTTGAAAGAATCATAGAAAAATCAAAGTTTATGAATTATGTGAAAACAACATACCATTACTAATTGTTGTAGCCATTTTCTTGCAATAAATAGTGATTCCCAATGAAAAAATCCCCTGAGAATCGATTCATAAACACACAAAATATGCAGCCCAAGATGAGTACAAGGTGATGCAATACCACTGCTCAAATCCCCAGGTTCTAGCGAGTGCATCTCTAAACCAATTACTGCGTTTTCTTCAATTATTTCTTTGGAGGGTTTTAAAATACTTTGGGGACAAACACTCCCAAATACAAATAGGGCATAAACCATTTTCAACAGCTCCTTGTTTGGACATCTAATGCTTCTGTGAGAATTTTTTTCTAAGTTCAGGTAGGAGTGCAAATCATGACCTCTGTAGTACTAATTTGTCTGTTTGTTTCAGTTTGGATATTCAACGTGAAGAGTCAAATGTCAACAAAACTCCTTGAATACTAGTTTAGGATCTTACCTTGCTGAAATAGTTGAGCATGTATGTGTTATATAGATTGATTACAAAAATATTAAAATTTTATTGAAATTATGTGATAATCATTCTGTTTGACAAATTACATTTCAATGATTAATTCAAAAGAAATTATTAATCTCACTGACATTTTCAGAATATGTTTAAAGGGAAATTTTCTAATACCCACAAAACCATTTCATCAAAAATTAATGAAAAAAGGCCATAATTTTGGAAGGGAGAAAGGAGGGGTATATGAGAAGCTTCAGAGGGATGAAAGAGAAGAGAGAAGTGAAGTAATTATATACAATCTCAAAAATAAAGAAAATAATAAAAATCAAAAGGAAGACTATGTTGAATTATATTCCTGTAAATATAAAACTATTATAGAACTTTTAAAGGTTTATCTTTAAATTATTGGAGAGAGAAAATTGGGATCAAAGTTAATATATCTAAAGGTACATTAGTAATTATGAGTTTAGAATTGGTAGACACAAAATTGTAAGATAGGCATCATAGAAGTGGAAGGTGCTGTGGGAACTGCTCAATGTCTGTCACTGAACAGACAGGTAATCCAAATATCATAGAAAGCATGTGACTCTGTGAAGGGAGACCTTATGATCTAATTAGTCTTAAAGGAGTTTTACTAATAACATAGAAAATTGTGTTCATTGTCTTATTGACCTAGACTTCAGTGTTGTTCATTGTAAAGAGGAGATATCCCTTGTCCTCTTATTTGAGAAGCATCGAAACCCAGAAGAGGATGGAAGTGCTCGATTCTGTGGTGGAAGGGCATACAAGAACAATGTGCACCCCTAAAGGTTGTGCATAGGAACTACACGGTGTCTTAACTATCCGGCTTATCCATCTGTTTTTATTTTGTACCTTACAATCTCATTTTCTCAACTATTCTCACTATCTTCTGTATATCTTTATGTTCAACCAGATAATTAAGTGCCCAGATACTGGATTTTAAATTCAATAACCTTGTTTTAATTTCTCTGCCCCTTTCCTTGACTAAAATTGCGTCTATTTTCCCACTCCATGAAATTTATATGGGCAAATAACAGCTTTTGTGTATGAGATGGTATATACATGTTTAGTGATTTTTAAAAATTTTAGGAAACTCAGCTACTCTGCTAACATGAATTTATTTATTTATTTATTTATTTATTTATTTATTTATTTGTTTATTTATTTTAACCATGAAATTTTTATATAGACCAGTTCCAGAGAAGAGGATATGGACACTTCATCTAACAGTAATTCAGATACCAAAGATATCTGTAAAGCTGATTTTATAGATGTATGTATGTTTCTCAATTATTGTAGATTGCACTTTTTGTCTAATTTGTAAGCTAGAAATTCTAGTAACTCAAAATTTCACTTATATATTCACAATGCATCCTGACTTAACACAACAGTCTTTTCTATTTAAAAGACTATATAACTTGCCAATTAATGCGATTAATTTTTAGATTTTCATTTAGAAAATAAACATATATTTTGGATATATTAAATTATTAAATTTATGTTTAAATTTTTCAATCTAGAGAGAAGTTGATGTTGTGGAGCCAGTGAAATTTTGTTTTATTTGCTTTTATAAAGAATATACATGTTGGGCTGGAGAGATGGCTCAACCATTAAAGGCTAGGCTCACAACCAAAGCTATAAGAATATCCATGTTTAAATATCTCATCAGTATACATGCTGATTCATAATTACTAATAAAGTTTAAATAGGTCATCAATGTCATAAAGATGTGGCAGTTTGGAAGGATGACTGTGTCGACTGTCTTCCCTCATAATCTCTCTGTGACATTTCTTATATACATTGAATAGCTTCCATTTCAATTGAAAGTCTCCAGTGGAATGACTCCATGTAGAATGTTCAAATTACTTGAGAATCCATATACTCTCGTCTTTCTAGACAATTATTATAAATGCCTCAAACCTCAGATCAGCTCCATTGTTCGTCAATGTCTATCCTAATTTTTAAATGCAAATATCTACTTAATTCAAATACTTATTGTTGAACTATGACATTTAACTATGGTTTTCATCACTCTTATCATATGACACCCACCAGCTTTTTCAATTCAAAAACCATTACTGGTTACCTTATTTTTTTCACCAGTAAATAACCTCTATGCATGTGATGTTCAGCATTGCTGTGTACTAGGTTATCTTAATTAAGTATGCAGCATGCGGAGGGCACTATCAAGTCAAGGCACAGAATTTGTACTTGGGTTTGACTCCGCTGCCATGAACAGCTTGTGTATTGGAAACATAGCTGGTGAATTGGACAGCAGGTGGGACTGTTATTTGTACCATAGTAGAACAAGCCTGCAGATTTCTATTTTGTGCCTTGACGGAGGACAGGTTGAAAAATAACATTAACTTCTAACAATATTTTGGTAGATTTTCCATAAAAATGAATGCTAATACTTAAATTAGGAATCCCAAAAGACAGCAGAACACAGGGCACATAGTACCGTAAAGTCCAAGTCCATCCCACAGTCAGAGTTGCTGTTTACATGGAAACTGTTCTCATTTCAATTGACTCTGAATTCCCCACTTTGCTCAGTTTGATAGATAACATAAAAAGCTCTGATATTCAGCTGAATTTTACTCTTATACAATCTAGTCCAAAGCTTTTTTAAAAGCTGGATATAGTAAACAAATCTGTAACTAAAATCTGTAATTATATGAAGGCCTACCAGTAATGTGTTGTTACATTTATCCACTAGAGCTGACATTATCTGACTTGATAATTTCGGAGAGAATTATCTATTAATCACAAAAACACCTTCTTCCCTCTGTACTAAAAATAATTAAAACTACTTTCATTTATTTTTGTTTTACTATAATGACAGTCAAACTTTTTTACATGCACTTAGAAAGATTAAAATCAAATTTCTGCTCCACTACCAGAATGTAATTGCCAACATTTTGTCATATGATGTGAAACATTTGATTTGTGGGAAACAAATGAAAGGTAAATTGATAAGAAAATGGAAATGTGACCTAATCACTAGTGATTGAAATTTCCATTATGTGTCATTAGACTGCAGTACATAAAACCACCTACTTAGTAACTCATATAGATCTTTGTTATTCCCAATTTATAACTTTATCCTTTTGTATTTCAACAGAAATACTTCATTCTGAAACATTAAGATTATAGTACTAAAATTGACCTGGGAAGACTTCTGGTCTCTTCAATTTGGTTTTTCCTTCCTTCCTTCCTTCCTTCGTTTATTCGTTCTTTCCTTCCTTCTTTCCTTCCTTCCTTCCTTCTTTCCTTCCTTACTTTTTTTTTCTTTCTTTCAAACACAAAGGGAATAAATTCTCTAAAATGAGGCTTCTAGATATGCACACAGTCACTGGAAAAATCTTCTCTAATTTTTTAAGAAGGGGAATCTTGTTTCATAGCAAACTATAAAGTGTATTTGGAAGTTTATCTCAATTGGGCAATTATTAATGTGTATAATGTATAATTATTTATATAATTTGCAATTACAGTTTGGGCTATTATTAGATCATGATTCCCTCCCTCATACTGAAGGAATTTGGTAACTTGGGATCTTCTCTGGGTAGGAATGACCTGCCCTTTTGCTGTCAGCTATTAGGGGCTATTTGCCATCTGCTTAAGAATACCAGCTCTGGCTGGGACCACTCATTGTGTAAAGCACCTGCCTTTGCCCCTATACCACACACATAAAGACAGGAATCCTCTAGAACGTATTTAAGCTGGCTGTGGCAGCAAGTGACTGCAATCTCAGCGTTCTTATGTTGGTACGGGAAGTAGAGACAGCAGAATCCTGAGGAGCAAGCTTGTGAGGGCATTTAAGAACAAGAGGTGCTGAAACTCCACCCCAAACAAGATGGGAGGCAAGCACCAACACCCAAGCTTGTCCTGACCCACTCGTATGTGCGGCTTACACATGATACTCATGTTCTCGGCAGTGCATGCACACACATGCAGAGCTATTTAAAGAAAATCTTTGTGTTTGTGTTTAATTATTTTTAAGATTTGAAAATCTAGTGTGCTAGCTCTGATATTCTCAGACCTTAGCAATAGCTGTGTGAGTGTGAATAATAAGAGGGAGGTAGCAAAATAGGGAGAAAAAGAGAAAACATCTAACATGCATCTCATTTACCTCTCTTTAATCCATCTAAGTGAACATGCTGACACCTAAGAAAATGGTCAGAGGCAATTACTCCATGGTGACTGAATTTATTCTCTTGGGATTAACAGATCGTCCAGAGCTACAGCCTATACTTTTTGTGCTCTTCCTGGTGATCTATTTGGTCACTGTGGGAGGAAATCTTGGCATGATGATGTTGATCAGGGTAAATTCACGTCTGCATACCCCTATGTACTACTTTCTTGCCAGCTTGTCTTGCTTGGATTTGTGCTATTCTACCAATGTGACTCCCAAGATGCTGGTGAACTTTTTATCAGAGAAGAAAACCATTTCTTATGCAGCTTGTTTAGTCCAGTGTTACTTTTTCATTGCTATGGTGATTACTGAATATTATATGCTAGCTGTGATGGCCTATGACAGGTACATGGCCATCTGTAACCCTTTGCTTTACAGCAGTAAGATGTCCAAAGGCGTATGTATTCGTCTGATTGCTGGTCCCTATATCTATGGCTTCCTTAGTGGCCTGATGGAAACCATGTGGACATATCGCTTGACCTTCTGTGGCTCCAATATCATCAACCACTTCTACTGTGCTGACCCTCCTCTCATCAGGCTATCCTGTTCTGACACGTTCATTAAGGAAACATCTATGTTTGTGGTAGCAGGATTTAACCTCTCCAATTCCCTGCTCATAATCCTCATCTCCTACCTCTTCATTCTCATTGCCATCCTGAGGATGCGTTCTGCTGAAGGTAGGCGCAAAGCCTTTTCCACCTGTGGGTCTCATCTGGTGGCAGTGACGGTGTTTTACGGGACTCTGTTCTGCATGTATGTTAGACCGCCCACAGACAAGTCAGTGGAGCAGTCCAAAATCATTGCAGTGTTCTACACTTTTGTAAGCCCCATGCTCAACCCCATCATTTATAGTCTGAGGAATAAGGATGTGAAACATGCTTTTTGGAAGCTGGTCAGAAAAAATGTTCTTTCAAAGTAAAATCATTTTAACTTTAAAATCAAATAAAAGCTTTTTATGAAAATGACACCCAACTTTTTTTTGCATAAATTCACTTTATACACAAGATGAAAAGTTATATTCTTACAACAAAATATATAATACATAAATGCAAAAGATAAACACGTTACATACTATGCCAAAGTGCAACACATGTGAAAAGTTTGTTCTCCTGTTATACACTTTTATATTCATGTGTTTGTATATATTAGTTTTACATTATAAAAATTGAATATTTGTTACAGTAAAACACCCAATCTTAATATAAATGTACAGAGTAAAAGAATGAACTATTTCTGTCTTCCATCCTTATCTTCCATTCTTAACTTTCAGACTGACTATTAACAGTTTTAAAAGCTTTTAGAAAAATATATTTATATAACTACCAACAAATGTGTAATTATGTTTCTGAGTATAGGCATAAAATTGGCAAAACACATACTGCAGGGCAGAGCTGTTACCTTGCAGGAGTTTCTCTCTGGTATGTTTCAGGACTCTCAGTGGGGGTGCTTCTAGTCTCACTTCTTCACCTCCAGTTTTGACCCCTGCCATTCATTTACTTCTTTCTACTTGTAAGAAGGATTTTCAGCAAAACACTTCTTTGCCAAGCAGAATGCCAGAGCTTCCATATGATTCTCTCTTTAGATATTAACTTATGTCTTTAAAGATTCCAAGGTTTGTCTGTTTATTTTGTGTTTGTGTGGGGGGGAGGTTTAACACGTGTGTGCCTGGTGTACTGAGAGATCAGAAGAGGGAACAAAACCCCTTGGAACTAAAAATAATTGTGAGCTGCCATAAGTGTGTTGGGAATCAAACTGCGTCCTCTGGAAGAGAAGCCAGTGCTTTTAATACTCTTATGTCAGATCTCCAGCCTCAAAGATTTATTTTTATTTTTTGAAATTATAATTTAACTGCAGCATTTCTTTTCTTCCTTTCCTTCCTCTATTGTACCTATGTTTATATACATACATATCTCTATATCTATCTATCTATCTATCTATCTATCATCTATCTATCTATCATCTATCTATCTATCTATCTATCTATCTATCTATCTATCTATCTATCTATCTATATCACATGTGTATATATCTGTCATAGGAAAAGGATACCAGATCTCCTGTATCTAGAGGTATAGTTGGTTGTGAGCCATCATGTAGTTGCTGAGAACTTATGTCAGTCATGTCATCTCCTAGACCAAAAAAAAGGTGTTTGTTAACCACTGAGCAACCTTTCCAGATATTACACATTGACTCTTCAGTCAGGCAAAGAAGGGTTTCCACAAATGTTATGGATATCTCGTGTCTTTATGTATTTTTAATAGAATTAACTAGTGACATTTCACATCTCTGGAGCCAAGTACCTTTCATGTCTTTCCTTATTTTTTCTTTACTAATCTAATTTTTTTTCAGGATCAACCAAAAATTTGATAATTGTACCACAGTTTAAATGTGATCTACTGTTGTTCTGTACCATGAGTAGAATGATTTATATTTTTAGAATGAGATGTCTTCCTTCTTTTGTAAGTATTTTTATGGTAAAGAAAGCATTTTGTGTGTGTGTGTTTCTGCTAAATTTGCTGTTCTGCGTTCTAAGCAAAGATAACCAGTGTTTACTAAGTCTCATCATATGATATGCATTGCTTCTAGTGTCATGTGGATTTGTGAGGCATCTTGGGGTAGTTTATTTTGTAGAAATTGTAACATTATAAGGAGAATAAAAGCAGACAGTACAGTTTGCTTGGCTTATAACATAGAATTGTCCACGCATTTAAGCAGTGGAAGAAATGTCAATTCACTCTTCTTCTATGGAAGCCAACTCTCTGACTAAGATGCAAACTTGTTATGTTTCAACAGGCAGGTATTGGAGCGTCGCTATGCATCTGTTGATTTGGTTATCAATGGAAAAGAGAAAACTGCAGAATATCTTTATTCCTTTCAATAGAAATATTCTTTCTTTATTGCTTTTCAAAATTTTCTTTACAACTACCCAGGAGTTTATTTCTGCTCAATGCTACACATAGAGTGACATTTTAGTGTGTTTATTCTATATTAAGTCACACAATTATTCATGCCCAATGACATAATTAAAATATCTTACTTTGAATGCCATATTGTTAATTCATTCTGCTAAAACACACATAAAAAGAATTTTAAAATATTTACTAGTTTGATGGATTTTCCTAACAAGCCTGCATACACTGATATCTAAACAGACCCTTCACATCCCATTCCCATTATTATTCCTATTGTTTCAGATCTTAGTGTCTATGTAAGCTTTAAGCTTACACTGTAAAGACACAGTGTAGGGTTCACTAATGGACTGTATAATAATATAAGCTTAATATACTTTTCATGCCCAATATTTTCATGGAACTAATTGACATGTGAAAACATTTGCACGTATTCATACATACACATATGAAGAAGAGAAACAACATACATTTTAAAATCATTATTTCTGTTTAGTTGTGTGTGTGGGTATTTGTGTGTATGGAGGAGAAGTTGCAGGAGTTGGTTCTCTCCTCTCCTTTTTTCTTCCTCCTCCTTCTACTCCTCCTCCTTATTTTATTTTTAGGGGGCGAGATTTGAGATAGTGTTTCTTTGTAAAGTTTTGACTGTCTTAGAACTTGCTTTTTAGACTACACTTGCCTTGAACCCAGAGATCTGCTTTCTTCTACCTCCCAAGTGTTGGGATTACAGGCCTGTGCTATTATAGCCCCTGCAGTTCTCTGTCTCTGTCTCTATCTTTTATTATTATTTTATTTATTCATTTTACATCCTAAAGGATGGTAAGCTCTCCTTTGTCTCCTTCCAGAAACACCCTTCCTCCCTCTTCCCCCCTCCCTCCCCCTAGTCCTCAGAAAGGCAGAGCCCTCCTCCCTTACTAACTGGCCACAGACTATCAAGTCTTTTCAGGACTGCCTGCATACTCTTCCTCTGTGTCCAGATAAGGCCACCTCAACCTTGGGAAAGTGATCAAGGAACATGCACCAGAGTCTATTTCAGAGACAGCCTCTGCTCCCCTTACTAGGGTATCCCACATGAGGACTGAGCTGTCTACTGGCTACATCTGAGCCTGCGTCTGCTCCATGATGCCCCTCTGCTCCTCTGCCCTGTCCAGATTTGTTGGTTCTGTAGGTCTTCTTAACTTTTTCCCCCTCAATCACATTCTCCTGACCATTTGCTTTCCAGAGTATTTCACATTTATCTGGCTGCTACTGCCAATGTGTTTATTGCAAACTGAATTATGAAATAGCCTAGTTGTTTTCTTTAGAGCCACTAATGGAGAGAATCATTGTGTTTTGCCACCTAGTGGCTTCAGACCAAATAAAACTAGCTTTTAACAGAGACCATGTTGTCATTCAGAATGTGTCAAGGAGCACATAGAAGCCAGAGATACATATTTTACTAAAATATGGGGACTTTTCTACTCTGTAGGCAACACTGAGATACTATCTCTTTTCTGCATTTGTGGTTTTTGAGCTGCCAAATGAACAGAGGAAAAAATAATATCATTTTTACAAACCTGAATGTCGAGGCTGAATTAATTGGAGAGGGAAAAACAACCTTAAATGCAGGTGGCACCATTCCCTGCGCTGGGATCCCAGACTCAAAGGAAAGAAAAAGCAACCTGAGCACTGGCATTGGTCTTGCTCGGTTTCCTGTCCAAGGAAAGTAATCAACCGCCTCACACTTCTGATACCACAGCTTGATGAACTGCTTCAGCCGAAAGAATAAGCCACAATGAACTGTATCTTCTGGACCATAAGCCAAAATAAAGTATTTTTCTCTTCATGATTTTGTTGTAAATTGATCACAACAGTAAGAATAGAAGGTACAAGATCTGTAGCATGGGAGGAATGCCCACACTGGTTCTCTCACTTGTGAACCAAGAGTAACAGAAAAAGCTGAAATCAGTTTTAGTTTGTGAACAAGGACAGAAAAATCTGAAGCCCTCTAATATTTTTCTTTTTTTTTTCCAAAAACTTTAGAAATTGTGTGCAACCACATATGATAATTTTTACTTTTATATTCCAATTCCAAATCCTTCCAGGTCACTGCCCTCCCAGTTTCACTTGTGTCTAATTATCAGTAGGTTCAGTTAGAGATGCTGTGTGTCCGTGGGTGTGGGCAATCCCCTGGAGGAGGGGCAGTGCACCAGTTGTTAAACCTTCCATGAAGAAATGCGTCTCCATCATCCAGAAGCAACCCACTGCCAATCCCTCCTGAGAAAGGTGAGGAGGCTGGAAACAGTTGAAACCACAACTTTTCCTGGATTGATCATGTGTAGATCTTTGGTAAATAACACAGATACTGTGAGATCATAGTGTCAACAGCCATGTTATCGCCAGGAGAGAGCATTGCATTTCGCTGTACTCTGGCTCTTATTTGTTAACACTATTTCCAGGAAATCCAAGAGGACACTGTGACCCTCCAGTTGGTAGGAACTAATTCAAGTTATGGGAATGGAGGGGTTTTAACTCCCAGTAAATTTTCTTGTGGTTATCCCAACCATGGGATGCATAATTACAATAGGCAGGTGACTGTCAGTTTGTTTAAGTCAAAAATAACCTAGAAGATAGAGTATCGGCATGTTTGTAAGGTAATTTACTTGAATGTGAGAAACACTATCTATGGACTAGGTTCTTATTCTAAATAAAATGCTCACGCTCTTCTCTTGTACATTGAGTTGGTGAACCATAGAGCTAGCTACTTCAATTTACATGCTCTTTTTATTTTGCTTGTTTATCTATAGGTAAATGTGCAATGATGTTGACCCATGAAATTGAGTAAATTGTGGATATTTACTCAGGAAAGGAGATGAGCTAACAATGTCTTTCGTGGTTTCCTTTCTGAGCTAGTGCGCCTAACAGCTGAAGGAAACTGACTGTCTTTTCTATAGCTCAGCATTTCATGAAAATGGTTTGAAGGTAGATTTAAGATTTAATGAGTTTCCATCAATATTAATCTTAAGAAAGTGCTAAGTATGGTGTTTATAAAACTGTGTTGCTTTACAAGTCATACAGATTAAGAATACAAAGCAGCAGTCAAATTCAATGACTGTGAATATACCGGATAGCCTAGGAAAATAATGAATTAAAGAGGTTTCCTCAATTAATTGAACTTATTTCACATTTCTCCATTTTCATTCACTTGTTTTTGCATTTTCTAACCACTTAAAAATATAAAATAAGCAGACAAAACCAAAAAAGCTAAAATGGCCTCACCATGGTCATTTTGAAAGGGACGTGTGTTCCCTGCACTAACGCTGCTTGTTTGATCACACAGTACCAGGTCACGCAGCACAGTGGGTTTAGGCTCTTCCCAACACAGCTGAGGTCCCTGAAGAGATGCTCCAGTTCTTCCTAAACCCCTGGTTTGATCTACGTGAGCTGTCTTTAGGGACTTGTAATTGGAGGGATTGATGACTTTTTTTTTTTCTATTTTTAATGGTGTAAGGGGAAAAACACCTTCACCTTATAGGTATATATAAGCAAACATCTTCCTTGATTATTAGCCTTGAAGGCCCATTTATTTTTCTTACTTCCATAGTTCTTTATAGGTAAGTTGTTAGAAAATATAAGCCATTGCTCTTGTTTTGCTTTTCATGGAATGCGAGCATTTATTCACAAAAGTAGTGTATGGCTAGATAATTACAATAGAATAAGGTTTGTTTTGACTTATCTGTGTGTATGTATGGTACTAATGATCAAGATCTAAGAATGTGTGTTTTAAATACTGAACAAATAGTCACATGCCTGAGAGGAAAATTGTGAATTTAAGGCCAGGCTGTATGATATATACAGGCCATTTCTTAAATACTAAATACTGAAATAAAATTGATATCAATACTTCTCTCTCTCTCTCTCTCTGTAAGATAGGTACTGATATTTACATGCAAGTACAGACACTGATCTCTATTGAGAGAGAGTGAGAGAGAAATAGCAAAGCAAGCCTATGCCCGAGAAGTCGATTAAAGTTTCTGACTGAATTTCATCTTTTCAGTCAGATCTCATTAGCAAATCCAGATTAAGAATAAATGAAAACAGGGAGAATTGTCATTTGTTTGTTTTATGTTTTGTTTCTTTAAGTTTTGTTTTTCTCTCCCCAAGAACTATTTTTATGACCAGTTCTTTCTTTGAGATGCTATATGTATATGATTATGATGTGAAGTTGATTGTCTGACCCAGGCTCTGAAATCCCAAATTTTAGTTATTAGTGGTCATCCATTTACTTTTGGAAATGTAGATGAACATCCTGAACTGAGTCACTTCTATGTCACAACCCAAGTCTGATATTTGAATAATTAGTCTGTATGATTTTTACTGAGGAAACTGAAAAAATGCTATCAAGTTTTCCAAAACCATAAACGTGGGACTTGTAATTAATTGTTCATTTAGGGTATTTTTCTAATTAGGAAATATAACAAATTGATCTTTCATGCTTTATAAAGATGTAAAATGATTTAACGCTATCATTTGGAAGCTTTATGCATAGAACATTAAAGATTTTACATACATGGCATGGTCTGGTTCAGTGTTACCAGTCAGTGTCTTGTGCTCATTCCTCCTCTGAGTAAACTCATCTGAAAAATCTCACAAGTGGTAAAATTCATTTGTCTGTATATAATGAGTGGAAAATATTAGAATGAGAAATTTATATGAAGTTTAAAAGTAAAGAATAAAAAGCAGAAAAGGAGATAGGTAAGAATTCTAAATTAGACTAAAATGTGTATACTTTGAGACAAAAATACAAACTAAATTTAAAGGACTAGAATTTCAAATGGGCAGAGACTCAGTAGGTAATGTGTGCTTGCTAGTGTTTAAAACACTAGAGTCTACTTAAAAATAGATAGGGAAGAAAGGGTGATATAGAGGGTTCTCTGAAAGGCTCCACCGAATGAGGGAATCTAAACAGGTATACAGACTCACAGACAAACTTTGGGCAGAGCGCGGGGAGTCTCATGGAAGAAGGGGGGTTGAGATAGAAGGACATGAAGGGGCAGGAGCCCCACAAAGAGACCAACAAAGCTAAAATATCTGAGCCCGGGGAGTCTTGCAAGAGACTGATGAACTCATGGAGAGGACCTAGATGCCCTGCTCAGATGTAGCTGATTAGCAGCTCAATCTCCACGTGGAATCCTAAGTAAGGGGAACAGGTTCTGCCTCTGTCATGAACTAGGTTGCCTGCTCTACGATCACTTAGACCTGGCAGTGAGAGACCCAGGCAGTCCTGATGAGACTGAACAAGCTATGGGCAGATGGCAAAGGAGGAGAACTCCTCTTTCAGTGGAGTAGGGGAAAGTGATAGGGGAGTAGGGAGAGGGAGGGAGGTATGGCCTGGAAGAAGTCGAGGGAGGGGCTTCAATTGGGATATATAATGAACAAATTATGAAAAAAAATTTAAAAAAGCAAAAAAGGAAAAGTAAATAAATATGCAAAAGAGGTGAGGAAACAATTCTAAGGAAAATTTAAATGTTGCTCTCTTATGGAATGTCTATTCTGACATAAAATTTTCATTTCTCTTTTCAGGCCAGCATGAGGAGAAACTTCACCTCAGTGACTGAGTTCATCCTTCTGGGACTTACTAGCCGTGTGGAGCTTCAGCTTCTCCTTTTCGTGCTGTTTCTGGTGGTCTATATGGTCACAGTGGTAGGCAACCTGGGGATGATCCTGCTCATCCAGGCCAATGCCAGGCTGCACACACCCATGTACTTTTTCCTGAGCCACTTGTCCTTTGTGGATGTGTGCTTCTCTTCCAACGTGACCCCAAAGATGCTCCAGATTTTCATTTCAGAGAGGAAAACTATTTCCTATTCTGCGTGCTTGGTCCAGTGTTACCTCTTCATTGCCTTGGTCCACGTTGAGTTCTACATCCTGGCTCTGATGGCCTTTGATCGGTATATGGCCATCTGCAACCCTCTGCTCTATGGTGGCAAGATGTCCCAGAGCGTCTGCCGGTCCCTTGTCACTGTGCCTTATGTGTATGGAGCACTCACCGGGCTGATGGAGACCATGTGGACATACACTCTGGCTTTCTGTGGCCACAATGAAATCAATCACTTCTACTGTGCTGACCCACCTCTGATCAAGCTGGCTTGTTCTGACACTTACCGCAAAGAAACCTCCATGTACATTGTAGCTGGATTCAACCTCTCCCTCTCCCTGCTCATCATTCTCACCTCCTACCTGTATATTTTTCCTGCTATTCTGAGGATCAGCTCTACAGAAGGCAAGCACAAAGCTTTTTCCACCTGTGGCTCCCATTTGACAGCTGTCACCGTATTCTATGCAACTCTCTTCTTCATGTATCTCAGACCCACTTCCGAAGAATCTGTGGAACAAGGCAAAATGGTGGCTGTGTTTTATACCACAGTCATTCCCATGCTGAACCCTATGATTTACAGCTTGAGGAATAAAGATGTGAAAGATGCAATAAGCAAAGAACTGTCACGGAAAAATGCCTTTTTCTAAAAAAAAACCCCAACAACAACAATCTTTTTTTTTTTTTTTGTCACCAATGGCAGGTTTTTTTTTAATGATTATTATTTTCTTAAAGTTTCAGAAATAATACTGACAGAAAATTAAAGTAGGGCAAGAAAATAGGGAATAGAGGATTGCATGGGTTTAATTCTTTTCTAAAACAGAAACTTTTAAAATTTTGTTTATAAAATTTTATATGGTGTATTTGCCTCTCTTTTCATTCAATACTTCTTTTATAATCTTTACACAGTCTGCATAGTGAAACTTTGTTTTCCATCCCTTTAAATTTGTGGCTACTTCAGGAAGATGAATTATGCTAGAATTCATAGGTGTAACTTCTCTTTTTATCACAACCATTTGTTTTCTTTTTGGCATATTATTTTTCCTTTGTTGTGATTCCAATCAACATTTAAGGTAATGGCGACATGGTCGTAAGACACGGTAGAATTCTAAAGCAAACCACACCAGATGAATAGTATAGTGGTGGATATGCTTTGTTCTTAGGAAAGATCATAATCAAATCAGTCTGCATGTTTCTACAACATGATATGGTCTCTCTTGATGGACTGAGTATCAAACACACAGATTTTATTATATTGTGTTTTGGCAGATTGTTTTCTATGCTTGTACACAAATGACTGAAATTAGTTCTACTTTATAATTTTAAAATTATTGATGAATAAGTATACATATAGTTTTAATTGTCAAATATTGTATAAGTACAATGTCTGCTTCATTTCCATCCCACCCATAATTTTTTTAACTTCTATTTTTATATTAATTATAGTTTATTCACTTTCTAGTCCCCCTCCCTCATTTCCTCCCAATCCCACCCTCCCTGTCTCTTCTCCTCACATGCTCTTCCTCCAGACTACTGATAAAGCAGGTCCTCCTCCCCTCCCATCTGACCCTAGCCTATCAGGTCTCATCAGGACTGGCTGCAATGTCTTCCTCTGTGGTCTGTCAAGGCTGCTCCCCCACCAGGGTGAGGTGATCAAAGGGCCACCCACTGAGTTCATGAACCCATAATTTCTTATCAGAAAAAGTTATTTTAATTTCTTTGAAGAATTAACCCATTTTTAATCACACTTGTACTTCTACTTAAAAAAAAACTTTATGAACTTCATTTAGTAGTATTTTTAAATTAAACTTAGAGGTTAGTGTTATTTCATTAATTCCTACAGTCCTACCCTGCATGAATTTCTTCTTTTCTTTTTGCAATAGAACATTTGAATATTTTAATTAAAATGACTTCCACTATGGGTTTGTAATAGTTATGACTTTGAATGAATGTTACTCTGAAAACAAGCAGCACCAACAATAACTGTAATAATTTAATAATGTGATTAAATTTATAATATTATTGCAATTTTTCGCTTGCATAATTTGATCCTAATGATTCTAAAATTTGTATATAGTTGGTATTTTGTTTTTTTTTGTCTCTGTAACAACTTTCCTCCAAGTTTATACTGACTTATAAAATTTCAATTTCAGGTTCCAACACAATAACAATCAGTTTTCAGTCCTTAAAATGGTATGTTTTTGCCAAGGTGTTAATATGGAGAAAGTGTTTTCAACCATACAAACACACACACACACACACACACACACACACACATACACACACACACACACGTACGTATGTATATATAATTGATTAAAATGGGACCATGTATTTGGGAGTGAGTTGGGAAGGGGCCTAAGAGTATTTGGAGGAAGGAGGGAAGAAATGATGTAATTGTTCTTTAACTACATAAAACAATTAAAAGAATTCTATTTTTCAATGTATATATTGATTTTAATGTAATATATGACAAAATTAACTCATCAATGACTGGAATTGAAATAGTCATTTGATGAGTGTGTGAGTCCAACAGGTAGACACATAAACAAACCTGGTAAAAACAAAATGAAAGAAAACAAAAAACGCTCAGGTACTGAACAAGAACATCAAGGTGGAGAGGCCTGCATGGTAGAGACTGACCTGAAAGCCTCAGGCTCCAGCATGTGTACTCATGTTAAGAGGAGGATACGACTCTGGAATAGGGTGACACTGGGAAGAAACTGAATGTCTGAGATCTGAGGCTGTGGTTGTTTTATTTATGGGTCTGTATAAAAATGTCCTAGGTCATTAGTTCATGCAGTCAGAACGTTTATCCTGGTTATTCACTTAGCTATACCAGTCGTCTGTGATTGACGAGACAGTCTGTGACTGAGCCAGCTGTTTTCCTAAGACTGTTTGAGTCAGCACATCTGGGCAAGCAACATATCAGGAGACAATGCTGCTCTCTCCCAGAGGAAACTGGAAGGTGAGAACTGTATCTTAGTCTCCTTTCAAGAGACTAAGAGTCTCACCCATACACAACTATTTACTTCTGTAAGAAGAACTAGCCTTTCCTTGATCTGATGGCTCTTATTTGTTGTCAAATGCAGAGTGCTCAGGCCTGAAATTATATACACACAAATAACAAAAACAGTCTCAGCATGATAATATGTATGCATAGGCATTATACATGCATGATATATGTACATACATATACAACAGTAATAAACATGATAGTCATGAAGAGGCTAACAGCTTGAGCATAGGAGAGATGGGAAAGGGATGTAATAGGGAAAGGGATGGAAGGGAAAGTGATGTAATTCTACTCGACCGGAAACATACTAAAAAGAAACAAGTATTTAAACCACAGCAAATGTCTGTTAAAATTCAAACAGAATCCCTGAGATACTACTTTCAAGGAGTTTGCAGAAGCTTTTCTTCTACTAAATAAGAACGGCATACATCACTATTTGATTAAAAAGTAACATTTTGGGGGCAAGATGGCGGCGCCGGGAGGACTCTCATTCTAAGGAGCAGCACAGCAGGATTGGCACAGTGACCAGCAATCAGAACTCGCAGCCATAAAACACAAGTGATTGAGTTTCACAGGTGAGAGGATACCCCACGGTGGGGGATTCAATCAGCTTTAACTCACCCGGCTAAACCGCAGAAGAGATCCCAGTTCCGCCAGGCGCTTGGTCGCCAGCCCAGAGCTACCCGCCAGCACAATCTGGTCACGGTCCCAGACTGAACTGTGGGCCCACAACACCATAGACTGGATTTCACAGTCTAGAGATAACCCCACGGAGCAGGAAACAATTGGAACCGACCTCAGGTTACCCAGACATCCCCTGGAAAAGACTCGGGTTCCGCGGGTGCCCCAAGAGCCAGTATGGATCCAGAGCTGGGACACAGGCGCCTGATTCACCGCCTCAGATAGAACTGTGGGCACCAGGGCACCAGGGCACCAGACTGCGTGTCCCTGGCAGGAGGAAACCCCCAGCAGAGGGGGTCAGCAGCTCTAACGCTTAGGACACCCAGCACCAAAACACTTCCTGGACTCACGCAGACTCTAGTGCAGGCAGGAGCGCTGTGCTCTGCCTCCATTATTGAGTTCCCCTAGGGCACTGGGACACAGAGCTGCATCCTCAGACCTACAAAAGCCAGAGAGCCATTACAGCAGCCCTCAGATACTGTGCCAAGGATCAACCAGTTATTCCTAGCTAGACTGTCAAAACTGGGAATCCCTGGTCCTTCAAGAGGGCTACACCCACAGCATCTGGACCAGAGCAGTGCCTGCAGCTGCCATCCCAGACAGAGACACACAGCTTCAGGTCCAGAGTGAGGCACCCAGCCTCCAGACCAGAACAGTGCCCCCAGGCGCCAACTCAACCTAGGTGCACATTCTCCAGGTCCAGAGCAGAGCAATCAGCCTCTGGCCCAGAGACTTGCTGAGTGCACCTCCCACTTTCCAGGACAGAACTGTGCGCCCCAGGATAACAGACTGAGTTTCCCTGTTGGGAGAAAACCCCACAGCTAGGGAATCAGCAGTTTCTTCAAGAGGACTGTACATGGAAATTTAGTGAGCAGCAGCACACTAAATTTATAACAAGAAACCCAGCAGTGGGGCAGCTGTCTTGAGAAATTCTATGGGTAAGAGGAGATTCCCCCCTGCCTAACATAGACCACAGCTACTACTCAGGGCTATAAACCTAAGGTGAGCAGTGGCAACTCCTGAGAAACACTGGCCATACAGTGACCATAACCAAAAAGCAGAGAAGGACTCCTTCAGGAAAAATCATCTTCCGGCCAAGGGGATACTCCCTACGTCAGGACTCCAGGAAGCACAGAAACTAACCACCAACACCTAAATCAGCCCAATGGGTAGAGGTCAGCGTAAAAGCTCAACCAACAAAAGACAGAGCAATATGGCATCTCCAGAACCCAGCCATCCAGGGGCGAACAACCCTGGACAATGCAGCATAATAGAAAATCAAGAAGATGACCTTACATCTATGTTGATGAAGAGGATAATAGAGGAAACAAATAAAATACGTAAAGAATTAGAGGAAGATAAAACCAAACAGATCATGGCTATCCGTAAAGAAATGGAGGAAGATAAAGACAAGCAGATTAGGGCCATCTGTGAAGAAATACGGGAAGATGCAGCCAAACAGCTTGTGGCCTTCAGAGAAGAAATAATTAAATCACTGAAAGAAATAAAAGAGATAAAGCTGAAGGAACTAAAAGAAAAAGAGGAAAATACAAGCAGACAGGTGAAGGAAGTAAACAAAACAACTCAAGACCTGAAGATAGAACTAGAAAAATTAAAGAAAACACAAATGGAGGAAATAATGGAGAGGAAGAATTTAGGGAAGAAAACAGGGACTACAGAGGTAAGCATAACCAACAGAATACAAGGAATGGAAGAAAGAATCTCAGGTGTAGAAGATACAATGGAAGAAATCGACGTATCTGTCAAAGAAAATGTTAAATCCAAAAAATTTCTGACACAGACCGTCCAAGAAATCCAAGACAATATGAAAAGACAAAATCTAAGAATACTAGGAATAGAGGAAAAAGAAGACTCCCTTCTCCAAGGCCCAGAAAATATTTTCAACAAAATCATTGAAGAAAATTTCCCCAAGTTAAAGGAAAAGCCAATAAGGATACATGAGGCCTACAGAACACCCAACAAATTTGACCAGAAAAGAAAATCCTCCCACTACATAATAATCAAAACAGTAAGTATACAGAATAAAGAAAAAATACTAAAAGCTGCAAGGGAAAAAGGCCAAGTAACATATAACCTCAAACCCATTAGAATCACACCTGACTTTTCAACAGAAACTATGAAAGCCAGAAGGGCCTGGACAGATATCATGCAGACCCTAACAGAACACAGATGTCAACCCAGGCTACTATACCCTGTAAAACTCTCAGTCCTCATAGACAGAGAAAACAAGATATTCAATGAAAAAAAGAAATTATAACAATACCTACACAAAAATCCAGCATTACAGAAGACACTGGAAGGGAAAATAAAACCAAAGAAAATTAACTTCTGTCAAGAAAACACAAGAAATAATTAACCTTACTACAGCAAAACAAAAAGCAACCAAGCACACAACCTTATGAACACAGCCAACATCAACATCAAAGGATCTAACAGCCACTGGTCATTAATCTCTCTCAACATCAATGGACTCAACTCTCCAGTAAAAAGACACAGATTAACAGAATGGATACGTAAACAAAACCCAGCAATCTGTTGCATACAAGAAACACACCTAAGACACAAAGATAGATATTACCTGAGGGTAAAAGGTTGGAAGATGACTTTCCAAGCAAATGGACCCAAGAAACAAGCAGGAGTAGCCATTCTAATATCTGATAAAATAGACTTTCAACCAAAATTAATAAAAAGAGATGAGGAAGGACACTTCATACTCATCAAGGGAAAATTCCACCAGGAAGACATCACAATCCTGAACATCTATGCCTCAAATACAAGAGCACCCAAATTTGTAAAAGAAACATTGATAAACATTAAACCACATATAGATCCCCACACATTAATAGTGGGAGACTTCAACACCCCACTCTCAACAAAGGACAGGTCAACAAAACAGAAATTAAACAAAGAAACAATATCTCTGACAGAGGTCATGAATCAAATGGACCTCACAGACATTTACAGAACTTTACACCCAAACACAAAAGAATTTACCTTCTTCTCAGCACCTCATGGAACCTTCTCTAAAATAGACCATATAGTTTGTCACAAAGCAAGCCTCAACAGATACAAGAAGACTGAAATAATCCCTTGTATCCTGTCTGATCACCATGGAATAAAGCTGGACTTCAACAATAACAGAAATAGCAAAAAGCCTACACACACATGGAAACTGAACAACTTGTTACTAAATGACAGCTGGGTCAGGGAAGAAATAAAGAAAGAAATTAAAGCCTTTCTAGAACTCAATGAAAATGAAGACACAACATACCCAAACTTGTGGGACACAATGAAAGCAGTGCTAAGAGGAAAGTTCATAGCACTAAGTGCCTTCAAGAAGAAATTCAAGACAGCTCATTCAAGCAACTTAATGGCCCACTTAAAAACCCTAGAAAAAGAAGAAGCAGACACACCAAAAAGGAGTAGATGGCTGGAAATAATCAAACTCAGGGCTGAAATCAATCAATTAGAAACAAATAAAACAATTCAAAGAATCAATGAAACCAAGAGCTGGTTCTTTGAGAAAA